>NC_134484.1:476486823-476607252 GCF_040206685.1 Ascaphus truei | reverse complement strand
GGTGGGTGGGAGGTAGGCGGTGACTGGGTGGGTGGGAGATAGGCAGTGACTTAGGGAGGCTTAGGGAGGCTGTGGGTGTGTGGGAGGGAGGGAGGTGGTGACTGGGTGGGTGGGAGGGAGGGAGACGGTGACTGGGTGGGTGGGAGGTAGGGTGGAGGCAGTGACTGGTGGGAGGGAGGGTGGAGGCGGTGACTGGGATTGGAGGCGGTGACTTAGGGTGGAGGCGGAGACTGGGTGGGTGGGAGGGAGGGAGGGTGGAGGCGGAGACTGGGTGGGTGGGAGGGAGGGTGGAGGTGGTGACTGACTTAGGCGGTGACTTAGGCGTGACTTGGTGGGAGGGAGGGAGGCGGTGACTGGGTGGGTGGGAGGGAGGCGGTGACTGGGTGGGTGGGAGGGAGGCGGTGCTTGGGTGGGTGGGACACTTTGGGAAGCGGTGACTGGGTGGGTGTGATGGAGGTGGTGACTTGGGAGGCGGTGAATGGGTGGGCGTGAGGCGGTGACTGGGTGGGTGGGAGGGAGGGAGGCGGTGACTGGGTGGGAGGGAGGGAGGCGGTGACTGGGTGGGTGGGAGGGAGGCGGTGACTGGGTGGGTGGGAGGGAGGCGGTGACTTAGGGAGGCGGTGACTGGGTTCTGCGGTGACACTTGGGAGGGAGGCGGTGGGTGGGAGGGAGGCTGTGGGTGTGTGGGAGGGAGGGAGGCGGTGACTTTGTCAGTGACTGGGTGGGTGGGAGGGAGGGAGGGAGGTGGTGACTGGGTGGGAGGGAGGCGGTGACTGGGTGGGTGGGAGGGAGGCGGTGACTTAGGGAGGCAGTGACTTAGGGATGCGGGGACTGGGTGGGTGGGAGGGAGGGAGGCGGTGACTGGGTGGGTGGGAGGGAGGCGGTGACTTTAGGGGGGCGGTGACTGGGTGGGTGGGAGGGGGGCGGTGACTGGGTGGGTGGGAGGGAGGGAGGCGGGGACTTAGGTATGCGGGGACTGGGTTGGGAGGCGGTGACTGGGTGGGTGGGAGCGAGGGAGGCGGTGACTGGGTTGGTGGGAGGGAGGGAGGCGGTAACTAGGGAGGCGGTGACCATGGAGGCGGTGACTTAGGGAGGGAGGCGGTGACTGGGTGGGTAGGAGGGAGGGAGGCAGTGGGTGGGAGGGAGGGTGGCGGTGACTGGGTGGGAGGAAGGGAGGGAGGCGGTATGGGAGGGAGGGAGGCGATGACTGTGGGAGGCAGTGACTGGGTGGGAGGGAGGCGGTGACTTTGGGAGGCGGTGGCTGGGTGGGTGTGAGGGTGGGAGGCAGTGACTGGGTGGGTGGGAGAGAGGGAGGCGGTGACTGGGTGGGTGGGTGGGAGGGAGGCGGTGACTGGGTGGGTGGTTGGGAGGGAGGCGGTGACTGGGTGGGATGGAGGGAGGCGGTGACATTGGGAGGCGGTGACTGTGTGGGTGGGAGGGTGGGAGGTGGTGACTGTGTGGGTGGGAGGGTGGGAGGCGGTGACTAAGGCGGTGACTGGTTGGGTAGGAGGCGGTGACTGGGTGGGTGGGAGGGAGGGAGGCGGTGACTGGGTGGGTGGGAGGCGGTGACCTTAGGGAGGCGGTGACTAGGGAGGCGGTGACTGGGTGGGTGGGAGGGAGGAAGGTGGTGACTGGGTGGGTGGGAGGGAGGGAGGCGGTGACCCTGGGAGGCGGTGACCTTGGGAGGCGGTGACTGGGTGGGAGGGAGGCAGTGACTGGGAGGGAGGGAGGCTGTGACTGGGTGGGTGGGAGGGAGGCGGTGACTGGGTGGGTGGGAGGCAGTGACTGAGTGGGTGGGAGGCGGTGACTGGCTGGGTGGGAGGGAGTGAGGGAGGCGGTGACTGGATGTGTGGGAGGGAGGGAGGGTGGGTGAGAGGGAAGGAGTCGGTGACATTGGGAGGCGGTGACTGGGTGGGTGGGAAAGAGGGAGGCGGTGACTGGGTGGGAGGGAAGGAGGCGGTGACTGGGTGGGTGGGAGGCGGTGACTGGGTGTGTGGGTGGGAGGGAGTGAGGCAGTGACTGGGTGGGTAGTTAGGGAGTGAGGCGGTGACACGAGGGAGGGGTTGACTGGGTGGGTGAGAGGGAGGGAGGCGGTGACTGGGTGGGTGAGAGGGAGGGAGGCGGTGACTTAGGTGGTGACATTGGGTACGGTGACTGGGTGGGAGAGAGGGAGGCGGTGGGAGGGAGGCGGTGACTGGGTGGGTGGGAGAAAGGGAGGCGGTGACTGGGTGGGTGGGTGAGAGGGAGCGAGGCGGTGGGTGAGAGGGAGGGGGTGACTTTGGTAGGCAGGTGACTGGGTGGGTGGGTGTTAGGGAGGCGGAAGGGAGGCGGTGACTTGGTGGGTGGGAGGGAGGCAGTGACTGGGTGGGTGTGACTTTGGGAGGCAGTGACTTAGGGAGGCGGTGGGTAAGTGGGAGGCGGTGACATTGGGCGGCGGTGACTGGGTGGGTGGGAGAGAGGGAGGCGGTGACTGGGAGGGAGGCGGTAACTTAGACAGGGAGGCGGTGACTGGGTGGGTGGGAGGGAGGTGGTGACTGGGTGTGTGGGAGTTAGGCGGTGGTTGGGTGGGAGGCGGTGGAAGGGAGGCGGTTTCTTTGGGAGGTGGTGGGTGGGTGGATGGGTGGGTGGTTAGGGAGGTGGTGACCTTTGGGAGGCGGTGACTTGGGAGGCGGTGGGTGGGAGGGAGGCGATAACTGGGTGGGAGGGAGGGAGGCGGTGACTTAGGCGGTAACTAGGTGGGAGGTAGGCGGTGGGTAGGTGGGAGGTAGGCGGTGGGTGGGTGGGAGGGAGGGAGGCGGTGACTGGGTGGGAGGGAGTCGGTGACTCTGGGAGGCGGTGGGTGGGCGGGATGGGCGTGACGGTGGGAGGGAGGTGGTGGGTGGGATTGAGGTGGTTAGGCAGGTGGTGACATTAGGAGGCGGTGACTGTTTGGGAGAGAGGGAGGCGGTGACTGGGTGGGTGGGAGAGAGGGAGGCAGTGACTGGGTGGGTGAGAGGGAGGGAGGCGGTGACTGGATGGGTGGGTGACTTGGGAGGTGGTGGGTGGGAGGGAGGGAGGCGGTGGGTTGGAGGGTGGGAGGCTGTTTTTGGTTGGGAGGGAGGCGGTGGGTTAAGGAGGGAGGCGGTGGGAGGAAGGGAGGCGGTGAGTTAGGCGGTGACTGGGTGGGTGGCAGGGAGGGAGGCGGTGGGTTGGGCGGGAGGGAGGCGGTGAGTGGGTGAGTGTGTGGGAGGGAGGGAGGCGGTGACTTTGGAGGGAGGGAGGAGGTGACTGGGTGGGAGGGAGGTAGGAGGTGGTAGGGAGGGAGGCGGTGACTGGGTGGGTTGGAGGGAGGGATGCAGTGACAGGGAGGGAGGGAGGCGGTGACTGGGAGGGAGGGAGGCGGTGACTGGGAGGGAGGGAGGCGGTGACTGGGTGGGAGGGAGGCGGTGACTGGGTGGGAGGCTGGCGGTGACTGGGTGGGAGGGAGGCTGTGACTTTGGAGGCGGGGACTTAGGGAGGCGGTGACTGATAAGGAGGGAGGCAGTGACTGGGTGGGTGCGAGGGAGGCAGTGACTTAGGCAGTGACTGGGTGGGTGGGATGGAGGCAGTGACTGGGTGGGAGGGAGGGAGGCGGGACTGGGTGGGAGGGAGGGAGGGAGGCGGTGACTGGGTGGGAGGGAGGGAGGCGGTGACTGGGTGGGAGGGAGGAAGGCGGTGACTGGGTGGGAGTGAGTGAGGGAGGCGGTGACTGTGACGGGAGCTTTGCGACAGGCTATTAATAATACACAAAAATATATAATATAAATATAATATATATTTATAACTGGGTCTGAACTGAGACGAGACTTAGATATGATAAAATATAATTTATTCCTTGATAAAGGTGAACACACAAAATTTACAAATAAAAGGCAAAATAAAGACACTTACTTTAAGATTAGGACAAGAAAGCCATCCGGATACAGAATGGGCCATTTCTTCCATATTTCAGCTGACATCACAGCAAGACAGGCAGGTCATGAAGACATATGCAGGACATTCAGACATGAAGCCATTTGCATGAAGACATTTGCATGAAGACCTGAGTAAGGGGTGACTCTGGCTTATATACCATTTTAACCCTTCTCTTACATTCAAGATGCCGCGCTGTCTAGTAAACATCTCTTTGAAGCTTTTTTAAGTCGCTTTTGGCTTCCATTGAAGTGTGAAGTATCACATTTAAAACCCAAACAGTTCCTGGGTCCCGCATACACAATTAGGCAATTGAGCCTTTGATCACCAGGCTTTGTAAATTCCAGCAGGATGTTCTTCCTGCTTATTACCATAACAGAACACAACCAAAATTCCATATACCCTGTAAATAACTTCATAACTTCAGTTCAGTAATACTTACTGGCACGCGAGAAATATTAATACATTCCGTCACACCTGACGCTCCCAATGAGACCAAATATTACCGTGTAATATTAAAATTAAGAGAGATATTAATATCTGGCTCTTCGAACCGGCTAAACCTCAGGTGTCTGTAACCGTTAGTTGCGGGTAAGTCCCACGAATACACATAGGTAACTCTTAGCATGTTCAGCCAAGGACATCTCATAATATTCTTATATTTAATAAGGTCACTCATTCTGATTTTCTCCTTGGGTAGCCCCACCCCTTGCCCCCATCAATAAATCCTTTGAAGCAGGGACCCCTGGGTGGGGGGGGGGACATTTGTCATCTGGTTTTAGATTACTCTTGCAGGATACCTTTTGTTGTAAGGTGTGAAATGGGACACTGAAAGCCTGCTCTGGTTTGAATCATCTCCGCCCTCCTGTAAACAGTGTAGGTGATAAACTCATTTGAACAGCGCTTAAATTCTAGACATTGGGACGCTTCCCTTCCCCATCTGCTATCTTATGGCCAAAGGAATTTCCTCTGATTTCTGTCCCTGCAAAGAAAATTACACAAAGGGCTATAATCACTAATGAATTATTAACCCTTGCACTCCCGGATGGATCCCAGTGTGTGTGTGATGCAGACACTGATTAAACCAGATATTACAATGAAACGGGAACAGGGGAATATACATTTTCATGTTATAACAAGGGTTAAATCACATTTCTGGACCTCAGCCCAGTTAACCCCTTGTCTCCCTGGTGAGGTTAGAGGGTGGCCAATTGGGGTGTAACCCCTTTAATCCCGGGCCAAATACTCACGAACTTCACAGTGACTTAGGGAGGCGGTGACTGAGTGGGAGGGTTTCGGTGACTGGGTGTGAGGGAGGGAGGGTGGCGGAGGGAGGGTGGCGGTGACTGGGAGGGTGATGACTGGGTTTGAGAGGGAGGGTGGCGGTGACTGGGTGGATGGGAGGGCGGGTGGTGGTGACTGGGTTGGCGGTGACTTAGAGATGGAGGGTGGTGGTGGGTTTGAGGGAGATAGGATGGCGGTGACTTGGGGGGTGGGAGGGAGGGTGGTGGTGGGTGGGAGGGAGGGTGGCGGTGACTGGGTGGGAGGGAGATAGGCGGTGACTGGGTGGGAGCGAGGGATGAAGGCGGTGACTCGGTGGGAGGCAGTGACTGGGTGGGAGGGAGGGAGACAGTGACTGGGAGGGAGGCGGTGACTGGGTGGGAGCGAGGGAGGGAGGCGGTGACTGGGTGGGAGGGAGGCGGTGACTGGATGGGAGGGAGGGAGGCGGTGACTGGGTAGGAGGGAGGGAGTCAGTGACTTTGGGAGGTGGTGACTGGGTGGGAGGGAGGGAGGCGGTGACTGGGTGGGAGGGAGGCTGTGGGTGGGAGCCAGTGACTGGGTGGGTGTCTTGGCGGTGGGTGGCGGTGACTGGGTGGGTGGAGGCGGTGGGTGAGTGAGAGGCGGTGAGTGGGAGCCAGTGACTGGGTGGGTGAGAGGCAGTGGGTGGGTGGGTTGGACGGAGGCGGTGTGTGTGAGGCAGTGGATGTGTGGGTGGGAGGCGGTAGTTGAGTGGATGGCTGGGTGGGAGGCAGTGGGTGAGTGAGGCAGTGGGTGGCTGGGTGGGAGGCCGTGGGTGGGTGGGAGGCAGTGGGTGAGTGAGGCGGTGGGTGAATGGGTGGGAGGCGGTGGGTGGCTGGGTGAGTGGGTGGGAGGCAGTGGGTGAGTGGGAGGCAGTGGGTGGGTGGGAGGTAGTGGGTGGGTGGATGGCTGGGTGGGAGGCAGTTGGTGAGTGGGTGGGCCGCGGGAGTAGAGCAGAGTTGGCGGGGGCGGGGGCGGCGCTCCGTTCCCGGCGCTTGTCCCCTGTAACAAAATTGAGGGTAATCAGCGCATTAATAAAGGCAGTATGCTCGGCTGGTTACCCCTATTTCGTATTGTGGATGAAGGGGTTAATTTTATGTGCACTGTACATGTATTATTTTACCCTCTGTCCCTTATTGTCCCCATTTTGCAGGACTGTATATGTCTACAATAGTGTATAACATGGTACACTGACATTTCTGGCTTTTTACACAAGATGCCGCTGCGAACGCTAAACCACAAGTTAAGTGGATAAGCGTGGCGCGGTCTCTTTGTTCCATTGCCAAGTATAGGTATCCATTACTGAGACTGGCCGTAACCGCAGAGTCAATTGAATCAAAGGGCTGCGGTTTCCCGTCTCAAGTGGTACTCGGATACAATGTATCTCGGTCCCGGTTAATGGCGTGTCTTGAAAGGCAACTCGCAATTGACGTGAGAACTCCGTAACCGCAAGTCAATTGACGTGAGATGCCCATAGCCCAGCATTGCCAGTTCAAGAAGAAGCCATAACTCAGGAAGGAAAAGGGCCAGCAACCTGAAATTTGGTGTGCAGCCCCAGTGTAACACCCTAAGCACCCACCTTTTAAATGTACAGGCAGGATGAGGCTTTTTTCTACTGTCATTGAAATGCACGCAGGGACCAAATGTTTTAACACCCATGAGCTGGGACACTTTCCTATGCAAGCCTCATAGACCCCACGCTGAGGCAATGCCTGTGAGTCTAGGGAAGTATTGCATATGAAAGCCCAAGAGTCAGGATGTGTGAATTATCCAGGATGGTCGCTGAATAGGAGATCCTGTTAGTCATCTGGGCTAGCTCACACCCTGAGTTCCCCACCCAGCCTGGGAGACGCCAGGTAGAAAGGGGAGTACACATACAGTATGCTAAGCAAGCCAGGTAGCAATGTCGCACAGGCGCTGTGTTAGCCGGAAATCCCTATAGTGACCACTCTGCAAACTGTGGGCAAGTTGGAGATTGGTGAATGGAAAATTCCCACGAGGGGGATTTGGTGAGTATGTTGGAGATAGGCTTTCAAACCCTATATACATGCTCCTCGAGCTATCCCCGTTATCTTTCGTTTTTCATTCTACAAAGTGAGTGGACTTCCATCACGCTTCGAACAGCGGATAAGAGCAGCAACAACCCTGGAACGCAAAGAGTCTTATCACATCGGAACCAAGGACATAACTCTGCACCAGGACTCCGTTATTGTTGGGGGTATCTATCAGACCCCAACGGACCAGAAAGAACTTTGCACTATTCACAGAAGGATTGGGCTGGCAATTTGCGCCCTTGAAAAAGAACTGCATTTTAAAGGACAATATTCTGGTGCTTTGCACCTTTCTGGACATTCTATCCCATTTCTCTATTCAGTACAGTATGTGTTTTTATTAAGTGTATTCTAAGGTTGCCGTGTATCTGTCTAGTAAGGAAATAAATGACAATTTATTTTGCTCAACTTATATTTTGCTCAAAATATAAAATTGTTAATAAGTTCCATCAATCGTGACATCCCCCCTCACCTGACCCCGGCGCGAAGGGCCTGTGGCGTGTGGGTAGTTGTGCGCCGGCTCATTGGGTCACTGGGGGTGAGTGCGGGAGGGTGTGTCCGTGGCTCACTGCGGGTTGGGGGGGGATTTGTCGCGCTCACCTCGGTCCCCCCCCTCACCTCTGTCCCCGGTGGTCGTTCTCCCCCCCCCCCCCCGTCCTGCGGGGTGAGGAGGAGAAGAGGAGAGTGGCCGGGTGGTTGTGCGGTGCTTGTCCCCCCTCCCTCACCTATGTCTCCGTTGGGCCTGCTGGGTGAGGAGAAGAGGCAGGTGGGTGGAGGGGGTGTGGTGGACCCGCGGGTGAGAAGAGGTGGAGGGGTGAGGAGAAGAGGCGGAGGAGCGAGTAGGAGAGGTGGAGGGTGTGAGGTGGGCCCGCGGGGTGAGGAGAAGAGGCGGAGGGGTTGAGGCGAGCCGCGGGATGAGGAGAAGAGGCGGAGGGGTGAGGAGAAGAGGCTGAGGGGTGGAGGGTGTGAGGCGGGCCCGCGGGGTGAGGAGAAGAGGCGGAGGAGTGAGGAGAAGAGGCGGAGGGGTGAGGAGAAGAGGCGGAGGGGTGAGGAGAAGAGGCGGAGGGGTGAGGAGAAGAGGCGGAGGGGTGAGGAGAAGAGGCGGAGGGGTGAGGAGAAGAGGCTGAGGGGTGGATGGTGTGAGGCGGTGTTACGCCGGAGTAGCCCGCAGACCATACCTGTCCCTAGAACTGAGGTGGCAGGTATGAATACACACACCGACAGAGTGAGGGACGTGTCCGGGTTGTGGTATTAGATGGTGCCAGACCAGATGGGGTGTATTGCGTGAATACTTGCCGGTACCGTTTTCCCAGAAGAATGGTCGTTGCCGTTGCCGAGATCAGGGGTAGGAGATGCATGGAGGGATCGAGATGAGTGCCGTGGTCGAAGGGAGCCAGAAGGTACGTAAACAGGAACAATCCGAAGTCGAGAGCCAAAGGGGGTAGTCTGCCAAGCCGCGTCAAAACCGAGAGAATCAAAGAACAAGCACTGTGAAACACCCATACAAAAACTATGACGAGCAAGGAAGCACAGAACAGAGAGGGTATATAAAGCTGGAACAGTCAACCAGGAGAGGGGTCGTGCCTGGAGGAGCCCAGGGAGCTTCAGTGCATTGGCTGCTGTTCTTAGAGCTCAGGTGATACTCAGCAAGAGCCAGATTGTAACCGTGCGGTGTTTGGGGGTGGAGCCTGAGTGGGGATAAGTTCAAGGGCTTTTGTGTGTGCACTGTAAGTCCGACGTGTGCATGAGAGGAAGCAACGTGGGGTGCGCACGTGCGTGCGGGGCGGCGATTCCGCGCCGACAGCTGCGGCGCAGAGCGTGGAGGAAAGACCTCGTGGAGCGTCCCACCATGCCGAGGGGTAAGTGATGAAGCTGAAGGGGGCTTGCGTGGTTGTAGTGGAAGGGTCTGAGCAGTGTAAGGAGAGAGCCGTGAGCTCCGCCTGAGGCGCTGTGTGCTCACATTCCTAACAGTACCCCCCTCTTCAGGATCGGCCTCAGGACAATCCAAGAACGGCTTGTCCGGAAATTTCCTCCTAAAAGTCTTCAGGAGGCTGGGCGCATGGATGTCTTTGAGCGGAACCCAAGACCTCTCCTCGGGTCCGAAACCCCTCCAGTGGACCAAAAACTGAAGCTGCCCCCTGGAGATGCGGGAGTCCAGTAAGGCTTGTACCTCGTATTCCTCGTTGTTGAGTACCGTGACTGGATCTGGCTTGCTGCTCTGTTTAGAAAAGAAACGATTGGCAATGTGGGGTTTTAATAGCGAGGTATGAAAAACATCTGGGATCCTCATGGAGGGTGGTAGTTTAAGGCGAAACGCCACTGGGTTAATCTGCTCCACGACGGGAAAGGGTCCCAAAAACCTAGGAGCCAGTTTAGGGGAAGGGACTCTCAAGCGGATGTTTCTTGACGAGAGCCATACTAAATCCCCTGGCTTGTAGTTGGGTGCCGGCCGACGGTGGCGATTGGCCTGAAGTCTAGCAGTATCGGCGGCCTTGTGGAGAGACTTTTGTACCTTGGACCAAATGTCTTGGAGAGTGGAAATCCGTTCGTCTACCGCCGGTACTCCAGAAGCCAGATTGGAAATGGGTAGGCAGGGAGGGTGAAACCCATAATTGACAATAAATGGAGATTCTCGGGTGGATTCACTTCGGGCCGAATTGACCGCGTACTCTGCCCACGGGGGAGTTGGGACCAATCGTCCTGGGAATCGGAGATGAAACATCTGATGTATTTCTCCAGCGACTGGTTAGTTCTCTCTGTCTGTCCATTGGACTGGGGGTGCTTTGCAGAGGATAAGGAAGAGACAATTCCCAGTCTTTTAGTGAAGGTCCTCCAGAACTTCGAGACGAACTGGGATCCTGTGTCAGAGACAATGGAAGACGGAATGCCATGGATACTAAAGATATGCTCGGAGAAAATGTCTGCTAGGGCGGGAGAGGAGGGCAGTCACTTGAGGGGGATGAAGTGGGCCATCTTCGAAAACCTGTCTACGACAACTAAAATGGTGTTGAAGCCCCTAGACCTAGGGAGGTCGACTATGAAATCCATGGAGATATGGGACCATGGACGAGCAGGCACTGGCAATGGGAGGAGAAGTCCCTGAGGTTTCTGTGGAAGTGTCTTGTTCTGGGCGCATGGACAAGCGCGAGTGTATTCCGCAATGTCTTTAGACATACTGGGCCACCAAAAGTTCAGACGAATTAAGTCTAACGTCCTTCTGAAGCCCGGGTGACCTGCGGGTTTAGAAGAGTGTCCCCAATCTAGGACCACTGGAATGAATCTGGGCGAGACGAAGAGCCTGTTAGGGGGGATCGCCGTGTTTGAAGGGATCTGTTGCTGGTCCCTTTTGATCTTGTCTAGCGATTTGAAGGTGGAAGTAGCCAAAATTCTCTCGGGAGGTAGGATAGGTTCCAAAGTTGCCTCAGGCCTGTCTTCCGAGGAGTATTGTCTGGACAACGCATCTGCCTTCACGTTCTTCGTTCCCGGGATATAGGATAGGTGATAGTTGAAGCGAGAGAAAAAGAGTGCTCAGCGAGCTTGTCGAGGACCGAGGCGACGTGCTCCTTCGACATAAAGTAAATTTGTGTGGTCCGTTAAAATAGAAAATGGCTCCCTTGACCCTTCCAACAGATGTCTCCACTCTTGTAGTGCCATTATAACGGCCAATAACTCTCTGTTGCCAACGTCGTAATTCCTCTCGGCGGAGGAGAATTTCTTGGAGAAATACGCACAAGGGTGAAGTTTATCCTGGGGCGAGTACCTCTGTGATAGTACAGCCCCTGCACAGCAGTCCGATGCGTCAACTTCTATTACAAAGGGAAGATCCGTGTTGGGGTGGCGCAGGATCAGTGCCGTGATGAATGCCTCTTTAAGGGCCTGGAAGGCGGAGATAGCTTCGGCGGACCAGGCAGAAGGATCAGCCCCTTTCCTAGTCAACGCCGTGATGGGGGCCACTAGAGTGGAGAAATTGCGAATGAACTTCCGATAGTAGTTCGCAAATCCTAAAAAGCGCTGGATAGCCTTGAGAGTTTCTGGTCTGGGCCATTCCGTAACTGCCTGGAGTTTACCTGGATCCATCAAAAAGCCTTCATCCAAAATAATGTAGCCCAGAAATTGGGTAGAGCGTTGATGGAAGGTACACTTCTCTAGTTTGGCGTACAGGTGATGTTTGAGTAGATGTGAGAGGACGTACGAGGTGTGACGAATGTGATCCTGGAGATTCTTGGAGAAGATCAAAATGTCATCTAAATAGACAATAACAAAGATGTTGAGCACCTCCTGAAATACGTCATTAATAAAGTCCTGAAAGACAGCCGGGGCGTTACATAAACCAAAAGGCATGACAAGGTACTCATAATACCCACAGCGGGTGTTGAAGGCCGTCTTCCACTCGTCGCCCTGCCTGATGCGGACCAAGTTGTAAGCCCCACGGAGATCCAATTTGGAAAATATCTTAGCCCCACGCAGTTTATCGAAGAGTTCCGTGATCAAGGGGAGAGGATAGCCGGTAATCAATACATGGCCTCAGAGTACCATCCTTTTTCTTCACGAAGAAGAACCCTGCTCCCGCCGGGGAACTGGAGGGCCGTATGAATCCTTTCTCAAGATTCTCCTTTATGTAGTCTTCCATGGCTTGAGACTCAGGTATCGACAATGGGTAAGTCTTGGACTTGGGCAAGGTGTATCCTGGGACCAAATCGATGGGGCAATCGTAGGACCGATGAGGAGGCAATTGCTCTGAGCGGACCTTGTTAAAGACCTCGCGGAAAGCGTGGTACACAGGGGGAAGAATGGAGTCCTGAATCATAGTGTTAGCCAAGAGTTTGGGAGACTTCCCTGACCTCGGTTTCCAGGTGATGGGGGTTGGTGAGACCCAGTTAATTGGAGGGTTGTTCTTCTGCAACCAAGGTAGGCCGAGGGTTACCGGCGTACCTGGGGCGTGGATGGCGTCAAGGACCAGGGTCTCGCTGTGGGAGTAGGTAGATAGGAGGAGAGGTACGGTCTGTAGCGAGATAACAGCTGGACACAGCGAACGACCGTCAATCCCAACCAAGGCAATAGGTTGGGCCTTCTTCACCAAAGGTATCCGGTTCTGTTTGGCGAAATCGAGGTCTACAAAGTTTCCTCCAGCACCGGAGTCGATGAAGACAGCAGTAGATGTGCGAAACTTAGCGCCTGTGAGAGAAATAGGAATCGTAAATTTCTTAGGCAGTGCCTCCTTGGGGAGGGGATGAGAAGAGATAACACCCAGTGAGAGCCCCTCCATACTCACTGAGTGTTCCCATTTCCCGGACGCAAAGGGCATGCACGGACCAGATATTCAGGGGATCCACAGTAGAAACAGAGTCCGCCGGCGTAGCGGTGTTGTCGTAGTGGATTCCGGATCTGTTGCACCCCTAATTGCATTGGCTCGGGAGGCTCCAGTGCCAGCTGCTGCGAAGGAGGCGGTCTAGGAACCAGAGGAGAGTTGGGGAAGGGTGCTTGGAAGGTTAGTGGCCGGGCATGCTAACGCTCCGAGCGTCGTACCTGGATGCGTTGATCAATGCATATGGCCAAGTCGATGAGCGCCTCCAATTAGTCTGGCCTGGGTTGCCGAGCAAGCTCGTCCTTGATGGACTCCGAGAGACCTTGCCAGAAGACGGAGACGAGTGGCTCTTGTCCCAGGTTCGTCTCGGCGGCGAGCGTGCGAAATTCCACCGCATACTGTATCCCCGATCTTCGCCCCTGAGTTATCTGGAGGAGGGAAACAGATGCCATCTCCCGGCGTGCAGGGGAATCAAAGACTTGTCAGAACTCACCCTTGAAGGCTAGGTAGTCTTGTGTCAGATCCGGGCGCAACTCCCAGACTGGCGAGGCCCATGCCAGCGCGCTGCCCGTCAGTAGGTTGTACACGTAGGCTACCTTCTTCCGGCCGGTGTGGTACTGAAGGGGTGCCATTTCAAACTGAACCTCGCACTGGTTAAGGAAACCTCTGCACTCCTTCGGGTTGCCAGCGTAAGGCTTGGGAGGCGGTATCTTCACATCCTGACTGCTGGGTCTGACTGGTTCTGCAGCCTGTGGAGGAGAAAGAGGAACAGGTGCTTCCGGTACCAGAGCCGAAAGTTTGGCCATTTGGCGTGTTAGGGCCACAATCTGATCGGCCATGGCCTGGTTTTGCTGTATCAGCGTAGAGATTGCTTGCCTCAGTTTGGCCTGGTCTGCGTCTTGTGGGCTCGTCATAATGTTACGCCGGAGTAGCCCGCAGACCAGACCTGTCCCTAGAACTGAGGTGGCAGGTATGAATACACACACCAACAGAGCGAGGGACGTGTCCGGGTTGTGGTATTAGATGGTGCCAGACCTGGTGGGGTGTATTGCGTGAATACTTGCCGGTACCCTTTTCCCAGAAGAATGGTTGTTGCCGTTGCCGAGTTCAGGGGTAGGAGACGTATGGAGGGATCGAGATGAGTGCCGTGGTCGAAGGGAGCTAGAAGGTACGTAAACAGGAACAATCCGAAGTCGAGAGCCAAAGGGGGTAGTCTGCCAAGCCGCATCAAAACCGAGAGAATCAAAGAACAAGCACTGTGAAACACCCATACAAAAACTATGACGAGCAAGGAAGCACAGAACAGAGAGGATATATAAAGCTGGAACAGTCAACCAGGAGAGGGGGCGTGCCTGGAGGAGCCCAGGGAGCTTCAGTGCATTGGCTGCTGTTCTTAGAGCTCAGGTGATACTCAGCAAGAGCCAGATTGTAACCGTGCGGTGTTTGGGGGCGGAGCCTGAGTGGGGATAAGTTCAAGGGCTTTTGTGTGTGCACTGTAAGTCCGACGTGTGCATGAGAGGAAGCAACGTGGGGTGCGCAAGTGCGCACGTTTGTGCGGGGCGGCGATTCCGCGCCGATGGCTGTGGCGCAGAGCATGGAGGAAAAACCTTGTGAAGCGTCCCACCATGCCGAGGGGTAAGTGATGAAGCTGAAGGGGGCTTGCGTGGTTGTAGTGGAAGGGTCTGAGCAGTGTAAGGAGAGAGCCGTGAGCTCCGCCTGAAGCGCTGTGCGCTCACATTCCTAACAGGCGGGCCCACGGGGTGAGGACAAGAGGCAAAGGGGTGAGGAGAAGAGGCGGAGGCATTGAGTGTCTCAGGCGGGCCACGGAGTGAGGAGAAGAGGCGGGTGGGTGGAGGGTGTGAGGCGAGTCGGTTAGGTGTGTTGATCGCCACTTCTCAGAGGCGCACGCGGTGTGAGGGTGGTGTGAGTCTCACTGCGTGCGTAGCCCTGGCCGTGACGTCACCCCACCCCGCAGGCCAATGAGAGTGAGAGGCTGAGAGTGAGAGGCGTGGCAGACCCACAAACAAACTGTAGACGGACGTTCACAGAGGTACACAATTGGAGGCTTTTATAAGGTGAAATTATAATAAGGCTTTATTGTGCCTTTTCCTTTTCATCAGGAAATCATCCAAACACAGGGGGGGGGGGGGAAACAAAGCTTAATTCACTTGGGAGTATTTCTAGTGAAATCCCATGCAATTCACAACTCCTAGTTAAGCAGGTCTCCCAGCCCAAACACATAGCATGACATAAGCAGATATAAGAAGTCTCTTTAGAATGAAAGTCTTATCTGTTAGCTGCTGTAGAGTAAGCTTCTCTGCTCTCCTGGAACCGCACCCGTGCGTGCACAGAAAATCAGCATCCAGGTTTAGAAGTCTTATTTGGTGTCTTTCAATCAGCTCTGCTGTTTCTTCTTGACAGAGCTCAAGACAGGTCAGCTCCAGAGATCTGTGTTCTCCAAAGTTCAGCCCACAAGTGAGCTAAGGAGTCACTTCCTGTCTCAAAGGCAGGCTTTTTCTACCACCTCTAATCAGGCAGGTGGTGTTAGTTAATTTGCTACCAGCAGTTTAACCACCACACTGCTGGATTAGAGGTACATTTGTGAACAGGGATAAGTCCCCTGTTACACAAACAAACAAGATTTCAGTTTTATATATATAGATATATATTAACAATAATGAATTTAATAATATTTTTTTAATTTGTAAAGAATGAAAATATCTGGTTAAAAAATGAACACATTTCCCTGGGGTGTAGGTTACAGTTGGATACAGGACAATTGGACATGATTGTCGACATAATGGATTCAACCTTAATCAGAATTCTTAAAAATAGTTATAAATAATATAGAGAGGAGAAATGAAAAAATGGGGGGGGGGAGGAAAGGGGAGGAAAGGGAAGGGAAGGGAAGGGAAAGGGGGGGTGGGGAGTTTGGAAGGGGGTACGGGCGAGGAAAAGGCGTGGGAGGGAAAGATGGGAAGGGGAAAGGAAAAGAGGGAAGGGAAGAGATACGATCTCATGACTCCAGAAGATTCCAATAGGATGAAAAAGAAAAAACAAAAGACAAGACAGGTTAAGTAAGGGAAAAAAAACCCCCATAACAACAAGGAATAATGAATACTGCATCCAGCAAAGGTGGGTTCAACGTAAAAAAATGGGATAAATTCCACTCAACATTCAGACCGCAGGGGGCCCCTGTGGGTGCCATTATTTTGACTAATAAATTCTATTTTTTAACCCCCTGGCTCCCTGGCAGTGCGCTGCTGTTTCTCTTTTTTTCTCTACATTGGAGCTTTTTGATCAGCAGACTAAGGTCAGTCCCAAAGCCGCTCTAAATAAATGTACATAGAATTTATATTATATTGAAATGATTTTTAAAAAAATCAAGGAATCCCAATATTCCTATACGAATATTGGGATTCCTGGATTATTAAATCATTTCAATATACAGGCCGTTCTCGGTTATCCAACGGAATCCGTTCTGGAAGTAGCGTTGGATAGTGAAACCGTTGTAAAGTGAGTCCCATGCTAATCAGTGGGGGTGAGCGTCAGATAACGCATGCAGGCGTCGGATAACGCATTCAGGCGTCGGAAATGGCCCAAAGGGTTGCATTATAAAGCGTTGGATATGCCATTCGTTGTAAAGTGAAACGTTGGATAGCGAGGACTATCTGTAATATAAACTCTACTGTATGTACTTTGAGTGCAATCTGATAGGGCTCTTATGTGAGTGTGTTATCTTACATAGAGTGTTGTTCCTACATAGTACACCTAGTTTGGCTTAGGTTTTGGATTTCAGGGTATCAATGTGCAACCCAAATCTTAAATGGGAGTCAAACCATATACCCAAATATTTGAAAAGAGTAACAGGTGCTAGGATAGTATTAGAATTGGTTCTGATATGGTGCTCATTCGTAGGAACACTTAGAAATTTAGCATTGGTTCCAAATACTATTGTTACAGTCTTGTCAGTGTTTTATGTTATTGGCTTCAATAAATTAGAATTTAAAATCCGTCAGTGCTCTGCGATTTCTTCCTTCCTGCTATAGGGGTACTCCCAGAATGAGGTTCATGTATGTAGTTCGGGTTGCGTTTTGCTAATAAGTTAGTAGCACACCCCACAAAGTAATCATTGAATGCATTTGCAATGTCCGTGCGTGGGGTTTGCCAGAGTAATATCCTCCTTAGTGATATTACTTGGTTGTTGATGGCTAGAAGGCTGAAAATATTGTTGATAACCTTCCAGAAGTTAGCTGGGTTTGATGTATTCTGGTGAAGATTGTCAGTGTAATATTATGCTTTCATATGCCTTGTTTACCTTGTGCACATATTCTGCAGGCATCTGCAGTTATTAAGATCCTTAGTAGTGCCAGTTACTTTGTAGCTTTTCCACAACCCATCCCTAAGATGGTAGAGCGATAAAAGGTCGGTTATTACCCATGGAAGGTGGGCCCCTTGTACCCTTATTCTGCGTAGAGGAGTATGGGTATCACAGAGTTTTAAGAACTCGAATTGTAAATAGTCGAGTACGAAATCGGGGTCGGCAATTAAGTCGATTCTGTACTAAGGGCAGCTTGTAAGATCAGACAGAAACGGTTGTGGGTTAAAGTTTCTAAATGACTAGTGAGGAGAACTTTAGGGCTTGATTGGGGTGATCTGATTTTCCTTACACAGTACACTATTGCATGGTCACTGAAAATGTCAGCTAGGATGCAAGAGGATTGGATTCTGCTGGGACTAGAGGAGAGAATCCAGTCTTACAAGGAATGGTTGTGAGATTTCAGGTTTTTCCTTGGGTTGGGAAATTAGTTGTGTTAGGTTACGTGACTTGCGTTGTATCTGAATTTTGTTGTTTTTAGAGTCTAGCCAATTGTAGTTGAAATCCCCAAGAACTAGCAGTTCGCTCTTCTCATTCAAGGAGGAAATTGAGCCAAGAAACTGGGTGATATCAGTAAGGGACTGTAGGGGGGCTTTAGAGGGGCGGAAGATGCCAGCAAGAAGAATGGGCTTAGAAAAGGGGAAGCAGATTTTGCCAACTAGGGTTTCAAAAGAGGATGGGCTTGGGGGGAAATTTAGGAGCTTACATTGTAAGGTGTATGCAATATAAAATAACACACCTAATCCTCTCTTTGACCTGTCTTTCCTCAAAATGGAGTATCTCTAAATAGCGATAGTTGCATTGAGAGCTTCCCCCACCCAATCTCACATTGGGCCTGTCTGGAAACATCCTTCTCCGGTTCCATGTGCTTATGTAGTGGTGCATACCTGCTGGCAACAGGGGGTCCTGAGTCTACCGCGATGGTATGGGGGAGAACATGACAGGCTTCTGGGGTCTCGCCTGAATACTACTCACAGGTGCAGCGCCTCCATCTTGTGCAGCCCCCAGATGTACAGTATGGGGTGAAGTCTCTGCAAAAGAGTTATCTCTCTCTTCCTCCTCCCAATAGACTTCAGTCTCAGGCAGGAGTTATAAAACAGCAGATGGTCTTTATTGGTCTTCCTTCAGTCAGTACAGCTTCCTTCACACAGCACACACAGCACAGCTTCCTTCACACAGCACCGCAATATTTTCTCCCTCAGGATGTTCCCTGAACACACTCCCAGTCAAGGGCACTAAGAGTGGTTCTAGCTCTTCCCCTATCTCCTGGTGAGATAGGAGGTATGGTTAACCCCTCGCTCCCCGGAGGGAGGCCTCAAGCCTGCCAGCGCCCTGACAGCTGAGTTTGGGTAACCTTGTCCCTCTCACGGTAGGGACAGAATGACTAATATAGGAAGTGCACTGCTGTAAGTAGCTTCAGTAAGCACCACCCCTGTGTTTCCTAATTGGACACAGAGCCTGATGACACTACCTTCACTGACTCACTGCACTGCATGAGTGGGGAAAACCCATGATTGGTCCTGGAAAACCTGCCCTTTCAAGGTATTACTGCCAGGAGTTGAGGGCAGAATAGTAGTCCCAAACTAGCATGGCTACAGGGGTTAGCCATGTTTCTGTGATAATGATGGCTTTGGGTTTATGCCTAAGGCACCATGCCCTTAGTTAATCCTGTTTGGGCAGCAGGCTCCGGATATTTATATGGGCAACTGATAGACTTTTTTTGAATTTGAAAGCGGTATTCTCAGGGGCATGCGACAGAGTTGAAAAGGGAGGGCCTGGGTTAAGTTCAATATCACCTGCTAAAGAGAGTAACAGTATAAATAGAAATTTGAGTAGTTGTTTGCAAGTTGTAAATTTGTGATGTTTGCCATTAGAATGAGTAGTGGTTGGTGTGCTACCCCCCCATCTCATATTTTCTCCCCCTCATCATACTTTCTCCCCTTACATACTTTCCCCCCTCCCCATGCTTTCTCTCTCTCTCCATACATCTCACCCCATACTTCCCTCTCCATACTTCTCCCCTATTCATACTCCTCACTCTCCATACTTCCCCTCTAACCATACTGCCCCCCAATCCATACTTACGCTCTCCCCATACTCCCTCTTCCCAATCCCCAAGCTTTCTCCCTCCTCCTCATACTTTCTACCCCTCCCTGTACTTACCTATTCATACTCCACTCCCCCTCTCCATGCTTCCCCCCTCCATACTTCCCTCCCCATCTCCATACTTCCCCCTTACCCATACTCCCCCCTCTGCCCTTCCCTAAACGTTCTCCCCTTCCCTTCCCCATACTTTCCTTCTCCTTCCGTCCCCAATCTTTCTCCCCTTCTCATACTTTTCTTCTCCTTCCGTCCCCAATCTTTCTCCCCTTCTCATACTTTCCTTCTCCTTCCGTCCCCAATCTTTCTCCCCTTCTCATACTTTCCTTCTCCTTCCATCCCCAATCTTTCTCCCCTTCTCATACTTTTCCTGCCTTCCTATACTTCCCATCCTCCCTCTTCCCAAACTTTCTCCCCCTCCCCATGCTTTCCTGCACTCCCCTCCCCATACTTTCCCCCACTCCCAATACTTTATTCCCCTCTCCAAAGTTCACTCCCCATACTTTGGGAAATAATTTTTGCCAAAGCTTTTATCATAGCTTTTTATTTTATTTTTTCTACATACATCCGGCACCCACAGAGAACCACAGGTCCCACATCTACCCAACATCTAGACCTGCACCCACAGAGGAGAATCACAGGTCCCAGCTTCTATACCCAGAACCCCCGCGAGCAGACTCAGGACACCCGCCGCGCACAGCGCCCGCGGGGACTCAGCCTAAGGCCTTGCCCCCGCTGCCTGCTACAGCGTCCGCTGTGGCGGACGCTGCGCTCACGAGAGCCCTCCCCGCAATGGCGCCGGGCCCGCTGTGAGGGGGGGCGCAGGGAGGGAGGGGAGGGGAGGGAGGGGAGGGAGGGGAGGGGAGGGGAGGGAGGGGAGGGGGGGAGGGGAGGGAGGGGAGAGTAGCGGGTCCCTCCGCTCAAGCCACGCCACCCCTCCCGCTCAAGCCTCCCACTCCCGCCCACCTCCGGCTCCCTACAGACCGCATATCGCGGTCTGTGTATGTCAGCGCCCCGCCTGTGTGCAGTGCGGGAGCGCTGACGGAGGGAGCGGGGCCTTAGCCTAAGTGGTATATTGGGAAACCTACAGACACAGGCGGAGTAAAAGTGCATTATAAAAAGTGCATCTTGAGTCAGTAGTATAGGTGTATTAATTGAATTATCTGCTTTAATTAGTTGAATTTCCAACCTGGCTTTGAAAACCGCTAGTGAAGGTGTTTCACAGAATATGGGGTGAGACAGACTCCCATAGGGAGTATTAGGGGACAGGAGAGGGCTGCAGAGTTAAATGGTGCAGAGAGTTTGAGGTGAGTACGGGTGTAACGAGATCGGAGTTAAAAAAAAACGTGCATTATAAGCACTTTTACTCATTTTTGGTGTTATTATAGCCTAAGGGTTATTCTGGGCATCTTACTGTGTTGCTTATATGTGTCAATCGACATTCGCCATAAAAACTACAACTCCCATGATCCCCTGCGTGTGAGCATGCGCAGTAGAACACAGGGCTGTGACCCGGATGTAGTAGGCAGCGATGGGAGGAAATGAGTTCTGCACACAGACAGTCCTGTGAGAAATGCAGAGGATCTGTGAGTGATGCAGCAATGAGAAGTCACTTACTGTGCTGCCCTGTCTGTAACAGGGGGATCTATTCCTGCACTGGCCTCACCCGGTGGGAGGAGATTACTGCTAGTACAGAGCACTTCCATAGCTCACTGTGCTTATTGCTGGGACCCATCCCAATCAGGATTCCCCTATAACTTACATGCAGCTATCTGTGTGAGGTACACCTCTCTGCCCTGTCCTGTAGGAGGTTAAGTTACAGCTCAGACATCATCTGAACATCTCCCCAGCACCCAGACCTGCACCCACACCGGAGAACCACAGGTCCCAGCTTCTCTACCCAGCACCCAGACCTGCACCCACAGAGGAGAACCACAGGTCCCAGCTTCTATACCCATCCTGCACTCACAGAGGAGAACCACAGGTCCCAGCTTCTATACCCATCCTGCACCCACAAGAGGACAACAGGTACCATCTTCTATACCCATCCTGCACTCACAGAGGAGAACCACAGGTCCCAGCTTCTATACTCATACTGCATTCACAGAGGAGAACTGCAGGTCCCAGCTGCTATACCCAGGGCCGCCAACAGAAATCATGGCGCCCAGGACAAATGAAAAGAGCAGGCCCCCCCAACCCATAGCGCACTGACCACAATTTTTTTTTTTTAGCGTGCAACTTTTACTTACCCACCCAATACATATAAAAATATACCCCCACCCCATCCCCCCAATACATATAAACAATACACCCCCAATACAAATAAAAATCAGGCTTACCTTGTGTATGGAGGCCGGTGGCTGCTACTGGGGGGGGAGGGGCGCGCAGGTGGCTGCTACTGGGGGGGGAGGGGCGCGCAGGTGGCTGCTACTGGGGGTGGTGCCAGTGGCGCTACTGGGGGGGGGGGGCGCCGATGGCTGGGGGGGAGAACAGCGGCTAGGGCTGCCAGGTGGTTTGTTCAAAATACTGAACACAATGCTAAAATATGTGAGACCCTCCCAATACATATAAAAAGTACTCGACCCCCACAATACATATATAAAATACCCCGACCCCCGCAATACACATAAAATACCCCGACCCCGCAATACATATATAAAATACCCCAACACCCGCAATGCATATATAAAATACCCCAACACCCGCAATGCATATATAAAATACCCCAACACCCGCAATGCATATATAAAGTACCCCAACCCCCGCAATGCATAAATAAAATACCCCAACCCCCCCTAAATATATACAAATCAGACATACCTGGGGGATGGTCTCAGGTCAGGCTTGGGAGCTGGGGGGGCGGTGTGCCGATGGCTGCAGAGGGCTGGTTGTTGGGGGGGGGAGAGGGCAGAGACTGGCGGTACTGGGGGGAGGGTGGGGGGAGGGGGGAGAGGGAGGGTGGGGGGAGAGGAAGGGCCGGGGGAGGAGGGGCCGGTGGAGCCCGTTGCTGCGGGGGGACGACGGTTCTGCAGGGGGCAGGGCCGGTGGCTGTCGGTACTGCCGGAGGGGGTATGGCGGTGCTGCTGGAGGTTGGGGGGGTTCGGTAGCAGCCTGGCGGCACTGCTGGAGCCCGGCGGTGCCTGGCGGTGCTGGGGGGTAGCGGATCGCCACGGTGGTGACAGTGCTGCGGTGGTGGGAGCAGCCTGGCGGCACTGCGGGGGCGCTACGGTGGTGACAGCTGTAGGGACGGGAGCAGCCTGGCGGCACTGCGGGGGCGCTGCGCTGGGACGGCCACGGGGGGGGGGGAAGGGGTGACAGTGCTGGGTGGGGGAGGGGTGCGATGCTGCGGGGGCCCGGCGGCAGGCACCTGTTCCACGAGGCTGCTCCCGCATGCGCCAGGCCTCCCTCTCACGCTGGCGCGCCGGAAGCTTAGCCCAGCTGCTGACTTCCGGCGCTGCCAATGGGGAGGCCCGGCACGGAGTTTTTTTTTTTTTTAATTAACTGAAACACGCGGCCCGGCACGCCATTACCCTTTGTCCCCCCCCTCTTGGCGGGCCTAGCTATACCCATCCTGCACCCACAGAGGAGAACCACAAGTTCAAGATCATCCATGAGTTGTGAGTTACAGGGATCTAACCGTGCTTTTAATATTTAAATAGATAGGGATTTTGGTGGATTAACCACTGGAGATTTTAATTTATACATTAGGGGGAACCCAAGCCTGTTGTGTATTACAAATATATCCTCTGGGTTAGACAAATAACAGGGGGACTGCACCCTGGTTATCTTGGGTAGGATACAATACTGACGCACCTTTATATTCTGCTCCCAGGTGGGACAGTAATTATTTGTGGCCACTTGGTTGTGACTTGGAGAATATTTTCCCAGTCACTCTGAGCGCAGTTATTTTCCCCGCTTGCAATCAGCGGTGATGTATGCAGCGTACATATTGTATAAGTGTTCCTATGCCATATAATTGTTATATTATTTTACCTCTGATCTTGAATAATAAAACACTTACATGTAATGGTGCGGGGACTAAGGTTTCTGTGTCTGCGCTATATTACAATACAGCGCAAATAACGTACAAACAGTGGGGATAAGAGCAGCAAGTCCCGAAGAGCTTACAATCTAAGTGGTATATTGGTAAGCCTACAGACATAGGAGTAAAAGTGCATTATAAAAAGTGCATCTTGAGTCAGTAGTATAGGTGCAGTAATTTAGTTATCTGCTTTAATTAGTTGAATTTCCAACTAGACTTTGAAAAACGCTAGTGAAGGTGTTTCACGGAATATGGGGTGAAACAGATTCCCATGAGGAGGGATTAAGGCAGGGATGCGCAAATTTTTTTTGCTGCTCCCCCCCCTGCCTGCTCTTCTCTGTTGTGCGCCCCCCCCTCCTTACCAAGTCAACCGTGACGTCACATGACCCCATGGTCACGCGTTCTGACCTGGCTGAATCCCGGTAAGTAGAGGTTACAGAGGCCTCATGCGGCCCCCCGGCATTACATTTAAATGCCTTGTGGAAGAGTGTGGGACCTCTGCAACCGCTCGCGCCCCCAGTTTGCGCACCGCTGGATTAGGGGACAGGAGAGGGCTGCAGAGTTAAATGGTGCAGAGAGTTTGAGGTGAGTACGGGTGCAACAAGATCTGAGTTGGAATATATGGAGTTGTAGTGGAGATTAGAACCTAAAAAGGGCGGAATGAACATTTTTTAGTTTATATAGAGATTAATAGGAAGACATCAGAGAAATTGCAAGAGGTCAGAAGCAGATACGTGTCCAGATCCGAGCAGCAGCATTTCGAATGGATCGTAAGGGAGAGAGCTGTGAGTTATGGGGGCGGGATAGAAGGTTGTGGCCATAATCCATGCAAGAGAATGTATAATGCATTATTGTTATATTAGTCGTGGGACAGAGAGAGGGTGTAATTTTACAATATTGTTGAGGAAGAAACGGCAAGATTTAGTAACCATGTTTATATGAGGGGTGTAAGAAAGAGATGAATGTAACCCCTAGACAGATACTTGTGAGATTGGAAGGATATTGGTATAAATGACTGCGATGGAGAAGGGAGTGTGAGTATCTCAGTTTTGGCCTGTCACGGTAGACCAAGCTTTTTAACACATTAATGTCTGGATCTTTTGAATAAAAACATGAAATAAAATGAATTGTGATTTATTTACATATGAACACACACAGCTTGAATTACAAAAATATCACAAATAAACACTTACGGGAACGGGCCAAGACTAAATGGTTGTTAGAACGAAAGTCGTTAAAATCCGGTCTCCGGGTATTAATTCCCAGAAGCGGGGTTGATATGCAAGCGGGAAATAAGCAACAATCTTTTGGCTAGGGGTGCATCTTGCGGTTCCTGTATCTCCGCCAAATAAAATTATTTCATTTCGCCCTTGCAGAATTTGTTTCCAAGTCCTTAGATGTAAAGAAACCCTTTGCTGGTTACAAATCCGTGGTGATGATGAAAACGTCTCTTGGTACTGCCCGCTATCCTTTCTGATGTAAAAGCAGAGAACCCCTTCCCGACAGCGTGCATGGGCTTATCATACCCTCACAAGCCTATCTGGGTAATGGGCAACCAATCTTTGGCATGGGAGCCAAATTCTGCCATATCACAAGGTTGCCAATAGTTCCTGTAGCCGGGCAAAGGACGTCACGGCAAGCTAAGGGTCATGCGCTAATTTCTCACTTGACCCGCAAAGCATACCTGACCAAACCCCCTTTGCCCCGGCGACAGAAAGTCTAACTGCCGTGAGATACCTCCCCATTTGCTATGCAAATGGCTTTAATTAATTTACCGGCACTTCACACTCATGCCGGGTTAAAATCTTTGAAGCTTTTGGACTGCTGTAGACATTCGGGCGGCCTCTCCCCAGGGTCTCTCAGAATTCCGGACATTCCTTTATGCATAACTCCCCCTGGGGTGGCTGACCATAAACTACCAGGGGAACTTTTTGATGTATCCGCTGTCCCTTTGCATGGCATTTAAATTCTCCAGCTCACATAATTTTAAATGTACCTACACCAGGGCTATGCCCGTTTATGCATTTATACACATGGTACAATTAATGAAATCATATCAATCTGCATGATTCCCTTCCAAACCTTTGCATACAAAAAATTAGAAAGCTAGGACATTACTAACTAAAGTTATACAGTTAATTGGGTGAGGCTTTTGATGTGGTGTGCACTTTTGTAATATTTTCCCGTCTGCAGTTGGGATTCAAAGTAGCGATTTCACCGGCCCAGATCGATAAACCGCAGACGTACCCCGTCAATTGACCTTAATTGACTAATCACATCCTATTTGTTACATTTCAGTCCCACTTATCTAACCGCAAGTCAATTATTCAATTGGCTTTGTGGTTGCGGCTTTCCATCCGCTTGTCTCAGAGTGAGCCAGTGATACAATGTTGTAATCTCACTGCTCACCACAAGCGCACTTATCCAATTAACCTCTTAAACACAGGCTAGAAGGATCTTATTTCCCCCCCCCCCGGCACATTTTAAACAGTTTAAAATACATTTTTAGGGCTGCTGTCAGCTCTGGTCCTCAGAACTGACACTCTAAACACCTTTCATGACTCAGGGGTACCTAGCTGGGTAGAATACCTTTATTTTCATGGCATAGGTACCCCTTCAGTAAAAAAGAAAAACCGGCGCCTCCAAATGGAAAAAATAAAACTGACCAAATATAGTCCAAGGGTATATGGAATGGAGTCCCAAGGGGAATCTTCAGTGAAGTCTCATAGACAGACAAACAAACATACAAAAACAAAAAAGACAAAAGAAAAAGATCATAGTGCAACTAACAAAACCAATATAAACAAACAAACACTGAAAAGATTGGCAAAGAGATAATCGCAAATTTAATGCAATTAAATAAAATATATATAAAACAACAGACACATGAATGTAGGGCTAAAGACACCAATAGGTTGAATCATCCGGTAGGAGTAAAATTAAAATCCTACTTACAGCAGAGCTGAAGGATATAACCCCATACAGCAACTGTCTTTGAGTCCAGACCAGAGCTTCTGCAGAGATGGAGCACAGCAGCACAGCTTCCAAGAATCCACACTTCAAGGGCGACCACTATTGCCATTCACGCAGATCATCCAGGTGGGTGAGCGGTACCTCAAGGAGGGACCAGGGCTACACGCTGATAGGGGAGTCGCCGACACCAGAAGCACAAGCCCGCAGGTCGCGCGGTGTGTCGGTGATGTCACACCACAGCGCGAGGGCAGGGGAAGCGCCCGAGAAAGCAGTGAGGCTCTGAGAGCTGAAGCAAAGTCAGGAGACAGCAGTGCACAGACGGGGGGGGGGGGGGGGAGTGGATGATACAAGTCCAAGCCAAAGTAAAAAACCACCCTACGTGTTTCGTGACGTCAGTCACTTCGTCAGGGGCATGATGGGAGTAGGAAGTGCTGGCATATATATACCCTAACACCAATTAAAACATTAACTAAAATAATAGCATAATTTGTAAGAATAAACCAAGACAATCTTAACAGTGATAAACAGACAACATCAAACTAATAAACAGCGAATACATGAATAAAGTTGACAAAACACTAAAAAAACAAATAAACTTGAGACCTCATAGGACCCATCAGGACTCAACAAATCCTTTCTTAAAGGCACAGTGCTCAAAGTAAATGTATCAAAAAACTCTTAGCATATGAAATAGGCTACTAAAATGCACAAAATACTCAAAATACTAAAACTGCCAGTACCAGCAAAGAACAGCGGAAAAATTAGATGTTAATGTGTGAAACACATATTATATACAGTGTATAATTATTAATTATTAATTATTTAACCAAAAAGGCTGAGAGGTCGAATTCGATGTTAAGACCATTGGGAGATAATGTTTTAAGTTCATATATCCAATATGACTCACGTTTGCTAATACCATTTATTTTATCTCTGCCTCTCCAGTTCCCTGGATACACCTCAATTGCTTGACACTTAAGACTTTCTGGGTTTTGTTGATGGTGAATAAGGAAGTGATGTGACACACTATGTGTTGTCAGCCCCTTCCTTATATTTTACACATGTTCATAAATGCGTCTCTGGTAAGCCCTCCCCGTGCGACCAACATATTGTATCCCGCAGGGGCACTGTAGTAGGTAAATAACGAACACAGAGTGACAGTCGATGTGAGAACGAATATTGTATACCCGACCAGTAACATTAGAGCTAAAAGTGACTCGATTGGAACTATATTTACAGGCTGTGCAGTTTGCACAGATAAAAAAACCTTTTTGACACGATTCCACACTCGATGTCTTATTTAGATTGGGGCAACTAGGGGCAAGCCTAGATTGTAAATTCGAGGCCTTTTTAAAGATAATTGAGGTTTTAGGGGGAAGGATTTGGGCCAGAGCTGGGTCTCTCAAAAGGATTGGCCAGTGTTTGTACAAAACCCGCCTAATATCGGGTGCCATGGAATTATACTGCGTGATGAAAGACACAGTATTTTTCGAATTAGGGTCAACCCTATCTTTTTTATATTCCAGAAGCCCAACTCTCTCAATATCCTGTACTTGTAACAGGGTCCTAGAAAGCAACTCCTCGGGGTAGTGTCTACTCAAAAATTTCTGAGTAGACACTACCCTGAGGAGTTGCTCTTTCGGACCCTGTAACAAGTACAGGATATTGAGAGAGCCCTAGTTGCCCCAATCTAAATAAGACATCGAGTGTGGAATCTTGTCAAAAAGGTTTTTTTATCTGTGCAAACTGCACAGCCTGTAAATATAGTTCCAATCGAGTCACTTTTAGCTCTAATGTTACTGCTCGGGTATACAATATTCGTTCTCACATCGACTGTCACTCTGTGTTCATTATTTACCTACTACAGTGCCCCTGCGGGCTACAATATGTTGGTCGCACGGGGAGGGCTTACCAGAGACGCATTTATGAACATGTGTACAATATAAGGAAGGGGCTGACAACACACCATCAGCAAAACCCAGAAGGTCTTAAGTGTCAAGCAATTGAGGTGTATCCAGGGAACTGGAGAGGCGGAGATAAAATAAATGGTATTAGCAAACGTGAGTCATATTGGATATATGAACTTAAAACATCTCCCAATGGTCTTAACATCGAATTCGACCTCTCAGCCTTTTTGGTTAAATAATTAATAATTAATAATTATACTTTGTATATAATATGTGTTTCACACATTAACATCTAATTTTTCCGCTGTTCTTTGCTGGTACTGGCAGTTTTAGTATTTTGAGTATTTTGTGCATTTTAGTAGCCTATTTCATATGCTAAGAGTTTTTTGATATATTTACTTTGAGCACTGTGCCTTTAAGAAAGGATTTGTTGAGTCCTGATGGGTCCTATGAGGTCTCAAGTTTATTTGTTTTTTAGTGTTTTGTTAACTTTATTCATGTATTCACTGTTTATTAGTTTGATGTCTGTTTATCACTGTTAAGATTATCTTGGTTTATTCTTACAAATTATGCTATTATTTTAGTTAATGTTTTAATTGGTGTTAGGGTATATATATGCCAGCACTTCCTACTCCCATCATGCCCCTGACGATGTGACTGACGTCACGAAACGCGTAGGGTGGTTTTTTACTTTGGCTTGGACTTGTATCATCCCCCCTGTCTGTGCACTGCTGTCTCCTGACTTTGCTTCAGCTGTGAGCCTCACTGCTTTCTCGGGCGCTTCCCCTGCCCTCGCGCTGTGGTGTGACGTCACCGACACACCGCGCGACCTGCGGGCTTGTGCTTCTGGTGTCGGCGACTCCCCTATCAGCGTGTAGCCCTGGTCCCTCCTTGAGGTACCTCTCACCCACCTGGATGATCTGCGTGAATGGCAATAGTGGTCGCCCTTGAAGTGTGGATTCTTGGAAGCTGTGCTGCTGTGCTCCATCTCTGCAGAAGCTCTGGTCTGGACTCAAAGACAGTTGCTGTATGGGGTTATATCCTTCAGCTCTGCTGTAAGTAGGATTTTCATTTTACTCCTACCGGATGATTCAACCTATTGGTGTCTTTAGCCCTACATTCATGTGTCTGTTGTTTTATATATATTTAATTGCATTAAATTTGTGATTATCTCTTTGCCAATCTTTTCAGTGTTTGTTTGTTTATATTGGTTTTGTTAGTTGCACTATGATCTTTTGTCTTTTTTGTTTTTTATGTTTGTTTGTCTGTCTATGAGACTTCACTGAAGATTCCCCTCGGGACTCCATTCCATATACCCTTGGACTATATTTGGTCAGTTTTATTTTTTCCATTTGGAGGCGCCGTTTTTCTTTTTTACTGTTTGTATTGGTTTGTGTACACCTTTTTGCCTAGGCAGCCCCCACTTTAAGTTTAAAGTGTATTTATTGTATGTTTGCCACTTATAGTGTCACTTATTTATATCCACTGCATTAGCGCTGATTTCACTGCTCTTCCCTTTTATAGGTACCCCTTCAGCTTCACATGGCCGTATTAAGCTTGATGTAACAAAGGGCAACCCAGGCAGACATTAAGCACACTGAGATTTCTGACTGGACTCCAGGTATAATCCGTTATAGGCGTTAATAAGGTCACCCAGTGAGAGCGTATATAGATAGAAGGGGACCTGAAGCAGAGCCGTGAGGTACACCAACAAAGGGATCCAAGGGTGTTATTCTTGGGAATAGGTCAGGCAATAGCATACTGACAGAGCGAGGAAAAGTGCCAGAGCAAAGAGATGAGTTAAGATATGAGTCAGAATGGGAACCAGGTTACAAGCGAGAGGTTTAAGGAGAAGGGAGGGAATAGGGTATATGCTGCATGTGGTTGAGGACAGTACAAATGAAGCAGATGCTGCACACCAAAAAACAAGTAGTATAAAAATAGATAAAATTACCGGTGCTCCCGTGTATGAACGATGGCCTGTATCCAATTCAATGCATGTAGTAACTGAAGGAACACAGGGCACAAACGGATTTGAAGTAATAAACCTAATTTATTGAGCCATACACAACGTTTCGACCGTAATGGTCTTTATCAAGTGAAATCTAAGTGGCATAATAACACAGCCCCAGGAAGTCCATTATATAACACCCACAATACTCTCTGTTTAATCATTACTGATGAAATCCATGTGTGCTGACAGGAGACCTAATCATCTGGCGACATGATATATCAGTTCGTGAGGATCTGATTGGTGAATTTCTCCCCCACCTTCTTGCGCTGCGTCATCCAGCTATTGCGCATGCGCCTTTCCCTCTCTTGGTTCCTCCCTCTTTCCGTAATTTATGTGCAAGATCCATCTGAGTGGCTCCAGGCTGTTATTTTGCTCTCAACCTGTGAGTAAACAGGTTGCAGAGAGCCTGGCTGAGGGGAGAGCCTAAACTCCCTGTTGTGTACCTGGGATTAAGGACTATTGTATTTGTTGCAAACGTATGCCACTTACTTGAATTGCTTTATTTTCTGTTCATTAAGAGGATACTTACAACCTGCTTCCCTGGTCCTTTATTGAAAGAAAGTGGTGTGTAAGCTCTTTTCTTACCATACCGACAAGGCCGCTCCATTACACCTAGGCACGCCTTATATAAGTTATATCAAGTTGCTATGGTTTGTCACGGTAACTTATGACAAGATATAATATACACCAAATAACTGGGTTCAACTGAACGAGGCTTAGATATAATAAAGTATATTTATTCCTTAAATAGGTGAACACAGCAATATAGTACAATTAACAGGCAAGAAGGTAACACTTACTTAGGGGTTGGAATGAAGAAGTATCAGATAGCAATTCTCCAGCAATCAGGTATCAATCAAGATGTAATCAGAAGACAAAGACTATAGGGTTGACAACAGTTTATATATCTTTGTAACCCTATTGTTATCATTGAGTGCAGACTATTGGAGAACAATTTTCTGCACCCAATCTCAAACGTGGGAACATTGTTAACCCATGCCCCCCAGCTAGATGGCACATGCGTACTGGGACCTAGAGGGTCTCATTTCTGTAGCCCCACACCCAAGTCAGGGGCGCCGGGCAGTCTACCAGATGGAGTATCTGGCAGGATATTCCTTGGTTGTAGGTGTGAGTTATAACACCTACAAACTACTCCAGCTTCATGCTTCTCCGCCCTCATGTAAACAGTTAGAGTGGCGGAGTCTTTTGATCAGGGCCTGCTTCCTAGACTTTGGGTCGCCCCCCTGACCATTTGCATTCCTTAGTGTGCAGGAATCTTCGCGGGCTTTTGTCCCCGCTTTGAAATGCAGTATGATAGTTAATACACAAACATATTAAAATAACCGGTTCTGTTAGGTCCAGCGGGTTCAAACTCCCCAGACCTTAATGCCGGAAGCGGGACACTATAGGGTCCAAGTTTTAGCCCGCTGTGACCTTCAGAACCGGGGATATGCAAATACCACATAAACCGTTTCTTATTTTATCACCAAATTCTCAGCTCTAAAATAAATCACAGTCTTTCACTTATTCTCCGCTCTAAAATCACAGTCTTTCACTTATGCCCCATTGAAAACAACGGGCTCCGCCGCAATAGACTTTCAATGGTGAACCTCCGCCATTGGCGTCTATGGGAGTCTGCCGCCATAGACTTTCAACGGGGCATCGCCGCCGTGGAAGTCTATGGGCTTCTCCGCCATAGCCGGTCAATGGGAAACGGCCGCCATTGAAGTCTATGGGAAAAACTCACGAACCTTTATGGTGGTCCATACTCCGTCGGGTTGGTCAGAGAGGGTCGGGAATGGTTCTGCGGTCATGCCGGAACAGTGACTACAGGCACCCCAAACCACGGCTCTCTGGACCCTCCAGAACCGGAGATATGGGCTTATGATTTTCAGGGTTTCGGACTTAGCCGTTTTCTCGTGCTGCTTCTGCCGCTGCCATTGAAACCTATGGCGCGACCCGCTCAGCCAGCACGACCCTTTCCGGGGGTCCTGGATTCTTGGACCCGGTGGTGGTCAAGTGAGGGGTGGCCTAGGAGCTAGCTGCAAAAAGAATTTTATTTCTGGGTGCCCTAGAACCTAAGATTCCCACGCCACTTGTCTTTGAACTTGAACTAACAGTGATGAAAGCTCTTTTTCAGATAATGTATCCGCTTTGCGGTTTTGCGGTTTGGATGGCTGCCAACTCATTCCTGGAGAGCGCCGTCGAGGAATCTCCATTGAAGTCAATGAGCCCATTGACTTACAATGGGAAACCGCCGCTTCTCCTCTCGGACGCCACCTGCTGGTCTTCGAGGGAAACAGGTCCAAAACAGCTAGATCCGCCATTGAAATGAATGGAGCTCAAATGGCGGCCTATGGGACTCTGCAAAATGGTGCCTGAAAAGGCGGGAAAATTAAACAAAGGGCTATAATCACTAGTCAATGATTAACCCTTGCCCTCTCAGATGGATCCCAGTGTGTGTGTGGTGCAGACACTTACATGATAATAAAACATGGGAACAGGGGAACATACATTTTCATGTCATAGCAAGGTGTAAACAACATTCCTGGACCTCAGTCCAGTTAAACCCTTGTCTTCCTGGTGAGGTCAGGGGGTGGCCATATGGGGTGCAACCCCTTTAATACCGGGCCAATCCCCCTCTCCCTCTACATGGTTGTGCTCACTTTTCCAAAGGGGCGTCCCTGTATGGCCCTTATAATACTAATGTAACTCTTCCTTACCCGGCTGAAAAGGAGTGTGAAAGATGGATGTAGGGGGGTCTCTTGGTGGGGACACTGGGATCTCGGCAGCCATTTTGTCTGTCTTTGTCAGCCACATTATTTGTCTGAGTTATGAAAGATGGGAGAATGTTCCATGGTATCGCTTTCAGTTGATGCCAACTCATGCAGCTGCTAACAGGAGGCCTGTAACAGGGGACTAATCCCTGTTCAAAAATGTGCCTGTAATCCAGCAGTGTGGTGGTTAACTGCTGGTAGTCAATTAACCACCTGGCTGATTAGAGGTTTGTTAGAAAAGCCTGCCTTTGAGACAGGAAGTGAGACTCCTGAGCACACGTGAGCTGAACAAGGAGACAGAGGAGAGGATTCCTGAGTCTCACAATTGTGCGACTGACCAGAGGAACGGCTGTCTTGAGCTGCAGGGGGACTGGACTGTATGCTGATAGCAAGACAAGGGGATCAGACCTCAAAAGCCTGGACAGACATTGCTGTAGCACACAAAGGTGCTTACCCTGGAGAGCAGAGAGGACTTCCCCTACAGCTTCAGGAGACAGATAAGACTTTCTTTTGTAACTGTTATATATCTGTATATATGTTTATATTTTTGGGGCTGGTAAATAGCTTAGCTAACCAACCCAGTCAGAGAGGGCTGAGCTACATGTGTAGATAGTCTCCAAAGCGGAGATAGGTTTTTGTTTGGCTTATTTTCATATGTTTTGCTGTGTTAAAGGGACAGGCGCAATAAAGCCTTATTTTAATTTCACCTTAAAACAGTCTACATTACGTACCTCTGCACACGTCTCTTACAAGGCCCCAAGGTTATTTGCAGTTAAGGTAAGAAACCAATTATTTAGAGGAATGTACTAGATGTTTTTTCAGGAAACATCAAGCCCCAGGCAGGAAGGCAAAAATATAGAGCAAAGGTCTGTTAAAGCTGTAAAAATGTTACAAAAAACATTTTAGTTATCAAATGAGTTTATTCAGAGTGCACACAGCGGAGAAAACTTCAAAACAAAAAGCTCTCTCCCAGATAATACGGTATGAGATACATTTATACCCTAAAAACTAAAGCTCCACCCCTTTATGGGGGGGCTTGCCAGTCACTAAATATTACATCATTTTGTAATACATAACAATACTAAAACTGATGTAAGTTTGTAATACATAGCAAATGATGTAAGTGTGTGTCAACTAAAATAACATAATTTTGTAATACATAACAAAAATGAAATGATACATACATTCTTTAAGGGGTTGAATGTGAGAAATGATTTCTATCTCTGAGTCCACCAGACACTCGAATGCTGAGAAGTCGGTTCTAATTCTGATCTCACTTCTCAAGACTTTACCTGGCACTTAAATGTGAGAAGTCTTCTCTAATTCTAATCTCACCCTCAAGGCTGTACACTGGCGACACACTTTATTCGAGCTTGGCTAGTCCCACGAATTCGGGTATACCCGGGTGTATTGAGGTTTGTGACTGTTTTCTGCCCGAGTGCATTGAGGTATTTTCCATGCAGGGATTTAAGCATTTTATTCCCACTGGCTGCAATACTGCACAGTATATATATATATATACTGCATTACAATTCATGAATTTATGCCATCTGGTAGACACGCGAAGCATTGCAGCCTATTAAATCCTAATCATTATCATTTAACAGATCAGCCGCCCGTCAGCCAGGCATGAACCCAGGCTGGGAAGGCAAACGCAACGGGGCTTGTCAGAGGTGAGGAGCGGCGCATTCCAGGTATCTGCCAGGTACATACTGGGTATTTGCTCGAATAAAGTGTGTCGGTGCAGTATGCCCCCTCCCTCCTTCTGCAGCTGGGCTGGCCAGAGCTGGTAAACACTGAGAGCGAAAAATCTTTTAACCCACTATAACTTTCATGCAGCTTTCATACAGACAGAAGACAAAATGGATAACACAAACACAGCATATTACAACATAAATGACAGACAAGGACTAGAACAATAACAAGATGGCTGACAAAAATAGTCAGACAAAATGGCTGCTTTGACCCTAATGCTGTTTACGTCAGACCCCCTAATGTCTCAACTTCGTCAGGTCATTCATGCAAGTTTTAGATAAGTGTTAGTATAAGGGTTTTTAGTTGTTTTCCATGACCTGTAATTCACCCCAGATGGGGGGTGTAGTTGTTATTATCAGTTTATAAACGGTCTCTGCAATTGTCTAGCAGCAGAGAGCTCTTTTGCAAGCTTTCTCCCTGTGTGCACTTGTATCAAATAAACTCACTTGTTATACTGAACCTGTCTTGTAATATTTTACAGCTTTCACAGGAGTGTACATTGAGATAATTCATTTACACAGTGGTGCTCAGTCTCTCTCATTACCTTTCTCAGGGTGCTTGACTTGTGCAGGCTGGGTGTGTATGCAAAGATAGTAGAATGAAGGGCGCCAGGAACCTTATTGGTAGAAACCAGAGCTTTATTCATTCCATTGATTAGGCTCCACATATAAAAACAACTTCTCTTTAGACAATGAGTGTCAAACAACACTTGACGCAGATGATTCTTCCCTGATAGCTCTCACTACTACTGTATATGGGGAGGTATTAGACTTGTTACCATTAGCATTAGTCTGTGGGGTAGTCCCCTGCCTTGCATTTGGATTTACGTTCTTCCCACCAGGACCAGTGCTAGGGATACTTCTATCCTCGGACCAGTATCCCGTCATTTGGTGCCTTTCCCTCATTGTCTCTACATATCAAAGTTAGGCTTGCATTGAGACTTTTAAACACTGGCAAGACTGTAGCAATGGCATTTGGGACCAAGGCTACATTTGTAAAGCTTCCAATGAATGGGCTCCAGATCAGAACCAACTATAATACTATCCTAGCCCCTGTTACTAGTTTCAAATATTTAGGCATATGGTTTGACTCCCATTTAACAATTTTGGTTGCACATTGATACCCTGATATCCAAAACCTATGCCAAACTACAGTAGATGTACTATATAGGAACAAATCCTCCCTAAGCCCGCTGGTCAGAAAGCGCATCGCACAGCAGATGCTGGTGCCAATTATAAACTATGGAGACATCGTATATGGCTCAGCACCCCAAACTCACCTTATCAAACTTGATACTATCTACAATTCTGACTCCAAAAGACTGTTCATGGTCCCAAGGTTCAACAAAGTATCCGACTACTCCTCCTTCTCTTACCATGCACCCCAAAACTGGAACAATCTACCGAGACATTCACAGCCACCACCAGTTTAAGTTCTTTCAAAACTAAAGCTGTCTCACATTTTAATCTGATCTGTAACTGTTACATACCCCTACAACATATATTATCTTTAACTGTGCATGCAATGTCTTGTATATATTGTATAACCCTGTTCACTTAATGTAACTATGTATTTGTAACCATGTACAGCTCAACCCCATTATAGCGCGATCCGCTACAATGCGGATCCGCTTATAACGCGGTTTGACTGGCTCCTGTTTTTTTTGTGGAAAACTTTAATAACCACATCACGGGTACCTTCTGTGAGATGGTTGGTAGAGAGTTCACCAATAGCTAGCACACACACCTCAGAATAATGCACACAGTCTTATCTTGGTTATTAACAGCATTCAAAATGCACAGATACAAGACAAGCAATGAGAAGAGGAGACAGTATTTTGGCTAATTTGGACTCCAAAGAGCTCTGCAGAAACACTGTCTGATTTTCAAAAGGCACAAACTTGTCTAATTTTATAATGTACAGACAGTCACACTTTTCACATACCCCCGAGCACCGCATTATAACGGGGTTCAGCTGTATTTGTCATCATAACTCTATGCTCAGGACACACTTGAAAAAGAGGAGTAACTCAATGTATTATTTCCTGGTAAAACATTTTATAAATAAAGTTAGTATGGACCAATCCGGTTGTTCTCCAGAGCCCTATTAAAAGGACTCCCCTGGAGTACTATGCATATTCCTCTTTCAGGGCAGATGAACCAACTCGGACCACACCAATGGACTATGACTGAGGGACATGTTCCCCAGATATAAAATAATAAATGACAAGACATCCTTAATACACATATACATACTAAATACAGTGATGCCCCACAACAGGGACTTCTCCAGAGACCTAGTCTGAAATATTCTAGCATGGCTATATATATATATATATATACCCATGTGGTGACATCACCAGACACTTTCTAGAAGGTGGGGCGTGGCTAGGTTTCTGTTAGTCACCATGTACTAATTGATTTAGGGGTCTGTTACACTGCAGAAAGCCATACAGTTAACCATTTGCAGCCCTTAGCAGGGGGACTACACTAGAGTATGAAGATAGATGAAGAGGGCACACAGTGGACTTCTATTTGTATTAAGCCAAAGGAAACCAATGTTTCGGCTGGACACAGCAACCTTTATCAATTTGGGGCCCGCACCTAGAGTTCTGCTGTATGAGGCTGCTGTGTCCTGCTAAATCGTGGGTTTTCTTTGGCTAAATAAAAAATGTAGCTTCTAATAATACTGTCTCTCAGGTCTGCTGGACCTGAGAGAGAGAGAGAGAGTACCGGGAGCATTTATCAAAGTCTCTCTGATCCCAAACGAGAGCACCAGATGTATCTGCTTTTTACTCATTCTATAGAACGGTACAGTATGTGACTATGTTACACTGAGAGGACGTTGCTGGTCTTTTGGATGTTAATATCCGAGTCTTTTTATATGGTTTGTTTTACTAGATGGTTATGTTGTGACACAATCCTGAACCATTGATGTATTTTGCAGTGTTTGACAGGAAATTCCTGTTTGAGGAGGGACCATGTTAGTTTTGATGCCCCTGTCTTCTCTGACTCCTTTGTGGTTGTTTTGTGTTAATAATATTAGGTTTGAAAGCTTATACTAAATGCTGTATATTTGTCCAATATAACAGATCATACTAATTACGTGTTATTCTCTCTCCTATCTATCTATCTATCTATCTATCTATCTATCTATCTATCTATCTATCTATCTCTATCTATAAATAAATACAGGATTAGCTATCATCCAACAAATATATAAATCAAGGAACCTCCTATTTCAGCACCTCTAGAGCAGCACTGCCCACTGCCTGCGCTTCCAGAGCTGCCCTGTCCTCTGCTAGCATGGATCCACGCTTGTTAAGTGAGTAGATATTTTGGTGGTAAGATAATGGATTGTCTTTATGTAATTGATGAAGCTATCACAAGTCAAACACATGGGAATAGTGTGAGTTACAGATCAAAATGAAATATCTATACCCAACCACATAATCACAATGTCCCTGTATTAACAATCATACATCATATCAATTCATCATTACAGTTTGTAAGTAGGCATTTCAACAGAGCCAAGAATTCCTAGAACTTATTTTGAGATTTGAAGCACCTCTACACTTAGATTTTCTCTGTGTTTTTGTTTCCCCTTTATGCTCCTCCTGGAATCTGTGAAAAATATTCTACTACCCGGGAAAAGTGAAGACGAATCCCACCAGAGGGTTTGAGCAGGGGGTTTACAATTTATTTAATTTGTTTGCATTACACATTGCACTAGATTGTATGCACATTTTGTGATATATATTTATTTATCAGCACTATTTAGTTAAGATCACTCACTAAGTTTTTATGCGCCCAGTGTGGAATGGAACGGGGACAACTCACTGGTGCAGTATACCTAGATTTTGCAAAGGCTTTTGACACAGTTGATCATGCTATCCTGCTTAACAAACTCCAGAGCTCTGGAATAGGGAAACATGCTTTAAACTGGTTTCAGTCCTATTTATCAGGAAGATCCCAACATGTGTCCATCTCAGGCTCTAACTCCAACCCCCTGGATATCACCTATGGTGTCCCGCAAGGCTCTGTTCTGGGGCCCCTACTCTTCTCAGTGTTCATTAATGATCTTCCCACAGCTTGTAAGGAAGCCTCAATACACATGTATGCAGATGACACAATCCTATATGCACACAGCCATAGCCTCTCTGACCTTCAACACATACTTCAGTCTGACTTTTTGAGACTCGAAAACTGGATTTCCCAAACAAACTGTTTTTAAACACTGACAAGACTGTAACAATGGTATCTGGGACCAAGACTAAATTTGTAAAGCTTCCAGTGACTGAGCTCCTGATTAGAACAAATGCTAACACCACCCTAACACCTGTCATTAGTTTTAAATACCTGGGCTTATGGTTTGACTCCCACTTAACATTCGGGATGCACATTGATACCCTGACAACCAAGACCTATGCCAAACTAGGGGTACTTTACAGGAACAAATCCTCCCTAAGTCTCCTGGTCAGAAAGCGTACCGCACAGCAGATGCTAATGCCAATTATTGACTATGGAGACATAGTATATGGCTCGGCTCCTCAAACCCACCTTAGCAAACTTGACACCCTCTACAATTCAATTTGTCGTTTTGTTCTCCAATGCAACTACAACACACATCACTGCGAAATGCTCAAAGAACTAGATTGGTCAACACTAGAGTGTAGGCGCAAAGTTCACCTTTCCTGTCTTGCCTTTAAATTCTTCATGGGCAAGCTACCCAGCTACCTGAACAAGCTCCTCACCCCTACCACTTGCAGCACTTATCACCTGAGATCAGACTCCAAAAGACTATTCATGGTCCCAAGGCTCAACAAAGTATGAGTAAGTTCCTCCTTCTCCTTCCGTGCACCCCAAAACTGGAACAACCTACCAGAGACTCTCACATCCACCACCAGTTTAAGTTCTTTCAAATCTAAGGATGTCTCACATTTTAACCTGGTCTGTAACTGTTTCATACGCTCATAAAAATGTGCACGCAATGTCTTGTATATAATGTATACCCTGTTCATTTATGTAACTGTACTTGTAACCATGTATTATTTGTTTTTCTCTGTGCCCAGGACATACTTGAAAACGAGAGGTAACTCTCAATGTATTACTTTCTGGTAAAATATTTTATAAATAAATATACCAGTATCTCGAAGGGTCAAAAAATGACATTCGTCTACACCGTCACTTTGCTCCACCTGCCAACTTCACAGGGCTACAGTAGAGGCAACGTTTATTCTAACATTTGCTGTAAACTAGCCGGGTTACATTCTGGGTATGTGCTTGGGTATGTGCTGGGTATGTTCTGGGCTAGTTTGAGGCACGTTTAAGGCATTTCTGCATTGACTAACGACCCATAGGATTAACACAGCAGGGATCCCTGGCAGTCCAATTCAGTTTGAATGGGACTGCCAGGGACCCCCGCTGTTAATCTGATAGGCCATTAATCAATGCAGAAATGCTGGGGCTAGTTTAAGGAAAGTTTAAGGCATGTATTCAGAATGTACCTGGGTGTACCTGGGTCTTTTGGGGAATTGCCACTGGTTTTTGTTAGAATAAGAGTTGCCTCTACTGTAGACAAGGCTAAAACTGCTATAAATGTTCATCATGCAAAGCCTGTAAATATGTTCTCCCGACACAAACTTTAGAGAACTGGGATTATGATATCAATATGACCAGATGGTGCTCTCTGGACCTGAAATAGTTATCCAGAAGTAGCGCTGGTCACCATGATGACCAGGAGCTCTGATAACCCATGAAGAAGCATCTTGAAGACGCGAATTGTGAATCTGTCGCCTGGCTGACGTTCCTTTGTCAGCTCCTTCTGTCTCATGCAGTGTGTTTGTTAGTCGGTGTTCTTATGAATTGCCGCGGCCCACAGGGAGCTCCACTAACACTTTTTTTTCACTCCCCTTACAGTCGTTTTGTTAAGCACCAATGTGGGGTATTTGTGTTGATCATATTATTGGTACCCCTTTATCTAGGAGGCAATTTTGATTCCTACTAGGGAATTTTCTCTCTTTACTTCTACCACTGTCTGTATTCTACCTTGTCTACCATTGGATCAAGGTCCATTTAGATTGAGTATAGCCAGCCTCCACGTGAAGACCCTCAAACCTTAATAGGATCATTTGTGCGGCTCGACCATTCTCCACCCTGAGGCATTCTCCATCCCACAACAAGCAGCCAGTCTACCTTTTGTTTTAACATTGCCTCTTATTCCCAACAGAGTGTAAGCCCTCAGGAGCAGGGCCCGCATTAGCTATAGAGTGTAAGCTCTCAGGATCAGAGACCTCATTACCTATAGAGTGTAAGCTCTCAGGATCAGAGCCCTCATTACCTTCTGTATCTGTTTTGTCCTTATTTGTATGTCATTCTGTTTATGTAATTGATGTCACTCTGTACCGCACTGCGGAATACTGTATGTTAGCGCTTTGCACACAAACCATAATAATAATAATTATAGAAAGCTACGGACTTGAGTAGATTGTTCCTACTTCGTAATTATATTTTGCAATTTTTTTTTAGTGCAGTAAACAGTCCCTGTTTTCTGTTCTGACCTACAGAGATAGAGGACAGTGCACACACTCAGACAAATAGGTGACAGTGGGGTACTTAGCTGCCGGTGTGCTGGTTCTGGGGAGCTCCTGACGTCCCCAAAATAGTCCAATAGAGAAGAAGAAGCAGGCACACGGTCTTATTCAGCAGTGAAAGGGTTTAATTTGCCAAGAAATCCAACGTTTTGGCAGTGATACTGCCTTTCTCAAGGTGTAGGCTAGGCAAGGTGTAGGCTACACCTTGAGAAAGTAGAAGAAGAGCAAAACAGCACACTGCCAGGGAGCCAGGTGGTGTAAATAAAAAGGTCTATTTATTCAGTATTTACTTCACAAAAAACATACCCCCCAGGGGGAGAAAACAGTACCTCCTATGCGTTTCAGACCATGTTTTTTGTGAAGTAAATACTGAATAAATAGACCTTTTTATTTACACCACCTGGCTCCCTGGCAGTGCGCTGTTTTGCTCTTCTTCTATTTACTGGACTTTAACCAACGGATCTGCACGCCCAGGGGAAAGGACTATGACGGATTTCGTTTTACAGATGGAGTGGGTAAGAGTATAATACAATTTATGTGTGATTATTATAGATGAGTACAATATCAGCACTGATTGTCTCCAATGAGGGGTCACTAGAGTACCTTATAGGTGCAACAGTTGGTCCCCTTCAGGAGACTGATGTGTTTGACAGGTCACTCACATATCACATTTCTCAGCTAACCCACTCCACATCTAAGCCCGTCTACCAGTCATGTTTATCATTTAATATTGACATTTTGGAAACTTCCACTGATTTTGGAGCACCCATTCCTTTCCATATCTCCATACACCTTGAGAAAGGCAGTATCGCTGCCGAAACGTTGGATTTCTTGGCACATTAAACCCTTTCACTGCTGAATAAGACCGTGTGCCTGCTTTCTGTTCTGACCTACCAGATATTTTGGTGGCTTTGAAATCTGCAAGGATTATTGTGCGATTATGTGAGTCAAACACCCAAATAACTTAATCTTGTGTTCTTATAGAGCCACAAGCAGGTGAGCTACAATATATCGTCCACTCTAGTCACTGTCTGCCCGAAGGGCTAGTAACTCATTACTTTACAACCGGTATCCTACCAATTTCAGAGGAGATGGTATCAGAAGAGACAGTATCAGCTTTACACGATGGATAATTTTTTATTGCCAGGTTACCCAGGGGATGTACCAGAGACGTTTGAGATTAAGTCTGAGAAAGAAGAGGAACGTCGGCCCCCAATAAAGAGTGAAATAGCTTCATTTCCTGTCGGTGGTAAGTACTCGTCTCTATTCAATTGGTTTAAAAATTGACTGAAATGTCTGGAAAACAAGGGAAAATAACATTAAAGCATGGATAATATTATAAGCTACATGTTCTACTGAAAACAAACAGCCATGATTTGTCTAAGGTTATATTGAGAATATTATTATTATTATTATTGAGGTTTTACATTGGTAGGAAATGGATATGATCCCCTCGCTCTGCCTGTTAGTTTCAATATTTCAACGTTTGGGAGGTGCTACCTGGGATAGTTAGATATGGCAAGAAGAAAAGGATCCCAGTTGTTTAGCACTCAATCCCTTAATAGTGGCCTTATGTAAAGACTGTATTTGTGTGTTTTGAGCAAATTGTAACTTTTTATGATAATATATTGAATAAAAGGCAATAAGGAACTCACAAAAGTGACAAACGTACATGTTTAAAATGAAGTCGGATGGCAGTCTGTGATTGATCACATATTCATTATGCATCTACCGGTGGCCGTTTACTCCGTTAAGTGCACCTGAATAGCGCGATAAAATCCCCGCAAGCCCAGCTGACCTGCCTGCACCATGGAGAGGGAACACACAAAAGACAGCACACCCCTGATGCGCTGCGGGAGACGAAGCCGCCGCTGAACTTGTACCTGAGGACCACCCCGTTGAGTGCACCTAGACGACGCACCCCCCCTCTTTCCCCCCACTCCCTCCCCCCCTTCCCCCCCTCCCTCCGCCCAGCCCTCCCTCTCCGTCCCCCTCCCCCCGTTACTTCCACCCCCCCTTTTTTCTTTCTTTCTCTCCCCTTCCCTGATTGCTATATATACATAGGGGAAAATGATCTCGAAGAAAAAAAAAAAACACTGTATGAGCTAACCATGTATATACCATGGTCTAGGATTGTTAAAGTTAAGGTTGTTTATGTTATTAATGCTATAAGTATGGCCCCTGACTTACTCAGAGGAACTCTTTGAAATAGCTGAACTCACATGCTGGGAAACCACTGATTATATTACTTGAATGTATGTTTGTGCAAAAGTTACCTGTACCACCTGATCACCACAGTCCACCACTACCCTACTATGGGGTACCTACCTCTCCCTCCCTCTTTCCCCCTCCCTCCTCCCCTTCCCCCCCTCTCCCTCCCCCCCTTCCCCCCTCCCTCCCCCCCTTCCCCCCTTCCTCCCCCCCTTCCCCCCACTCCCCCGTCCCTCTCTCCCCCTCCCTCTCCGTCCCCCTCCCCCCGTTACTTCCACCCCCCCTTTTTTCTTTCTTTCTCTCCCCTTCCCTGGTTGCTATATATACATAGGGGAAAATGATCTCGAAAAAAAAAAAAAAAAACACTGTATGAGCTAACCATGTGTATACCATGGTCTAGGATTGTTAAAGTTAAGGTTGTTTATGTTATTAATGCTATAAGTATGGCCCCTGAAAACGTTTACTCAGAGGGACTCTTTGAAATAGCTGAACTCACATGCTGGGAAACCACTGATTATATCACTTGAATGTATGTTTGTGCAAAAGTTTACCTGTACCACCTGATCACCGCAGTCCACCACTACCCTACTATGGGGTACCTACCTATCCCCCCTCCTCCCCACTCCACCCTCCCCCCTTCCCCTCACTCCCCCCCTTCCCCCCCTCCCTCCCCCTCCTCCCCCTCCTCCCCCCTCCCCAACCCCTCCACCCCTCCCCCCCTTCCCCCCCTCCTTACCCCCCCTCCCCCCTCCTTACCCCCCTCTCCCCCCCTTCCTCGCCCTCCTCCCCCCCTACCCTCCCCCACTTCCACCCTCCCTCCCCCCTCTCCCCCTCCCCTCTTTTTTCTTTTTCTCCCCTTCCATGGTTGCTATATATACATAGGGAAAATGATCTCGAAAAAAAACATTTAGGGGTCCACACCCTCCTGGACGAGCCGGTCCGTACTCCCGGGTTTACCCCCCAAGGACCCTAAGTCCGAATGCTGGTACACAATTTCGGCTACACTTTATTGGGGGCGCCCTCAGGCCCCCATCCTCTTTTTCTTTACCTGCTGGTACTGTCCCAGCAGTCTTGTACCCCTCCCACCTATCCTGACCCCCTCCACCCCCGCAAACCCGCTGACCCAGGTCCAGACAACAGGCCACCTTCTCCCGCCAGAGACGTAATTCCCAACCCCACAGACACAGTAATCAATCAAGGTCCCCCGGTTGGGAAAGGGGTGACCCGCAAAATCCCCTTCATAGATAATAAAAATGGCTAATCAAGCCCCAATCAAAGTTATCTCCCTTAACGTTAAAGGACTTCAGAGTCATAGAAAGAGAAAATTAGCTCTTCAGGAGATGAAAAGATCCCAAGGAGATATCATCTTTCTCCAGGAGACGCACTTCACAGACCACGAGCCACCCAAAACATTTAATAATACATTCCCGATGAGCTATTACTCCTTGTGATGATAGCTAATGACAGGCTGTAATTTACACCAAAAATAAATATATATATATATATATATATATATATATATATATATATATATATATATAACTGGGTTTGAACTGGGACGAGACTTAGATATGATAAAATATAATTTATTCCTTGATAAAGGTGAACACAACAGATATACAAATAATAGGCAAAATATGGACACTTACTTAAAATGGAAATGATGAAACAGTCATATCTGGACTGGCAGTTCATATAGCAATCTTCATAGTCATCAAGACACCAAAGACATGAAAGACCTCTGGCATGAAGACATTTCATAGCGCTTCTCTCAGCAATCAAGATGGTATAGAAGAACATTTTAGTAAGGGGTGACTCTGACTTAAATACTATGTCAAACTCATCTCTTAACCCTAGATGCCGAAAAGGCTAGCAAAAGTCTTTGAAGTTGTTTGACTTCCATTGTTTAGTGTGAAGTTTCACACTTAAAAATTCAGTTCCTTTGGTCCCTGGGCCAAGCAGAAACAATTAGGCAATTTAGCCTTTGATCACCAGGCTATGTAAATTCTAGCAAGATGTCCTTCCTGCTCATTATCATAACAGAACAGAACCGAAATTCCATATAAACTGTAAATAACTTCATAACTTCAGTTCAGTAGTACTTACTGGCACGCGAGACATATTAATACATTCCGTCACGTCTGACGCTCCCAATGAGACTAAATATTACAGTGTAGTACTAAAATTAAGAGAGATATTAATATCTGGCTCTTAGTATCTGTTAGATATCAAGTGTTTAGAATCATTAGTTGGGGCTAAGTCCCACGAATACACCTATGTAACTCTTAGCACGTTTAGCCAAGGACATCTCATAATATTCTTATATTTAATAAGGTCACCCATTCTTATATCTCCTGGTGTAACTGCACCCCTTGCCCCCATCAATAAATCCTTTGAAGCAGGGACCCCTGGGTAGGGGACATTTGTCACCTGGTTTTAGATTACACACTCAATGCCCCAGACCTCTTGAAGCAGAGGCGTTTGTAAGTGTGAGTTATAACACTCACAACCCACTCTAGCTTCCTGCAAACAGGTATTAACATACTGTACACTAAAAACCCCTTCTGCTTTTCACATTCAACTTCAATCAAGCCTTTTGAAGTCCAGATTTTCTGAAAAGTCACAATACAGTTGTATTTTCTTAAACTGTAGCTTATTAACCCCTTAAGCCCCAGTGTGTGTGGTGCAGACACTGGCATAACAATAAAACATGGGAACAGCGGAATATACATTTTCATGTTATAACATGGGTTAAATCACATTTCTGGACCTCAGCCCAGTTAACCCCTGGCTTCCCAGGTGAGGGTAGAGGGTGGCCAATTGGGGTGTAACCCCTTTTATCCCGGGCCAAATCCTCACGACCGTCACACTCCTCGTTCAGTAGCAAGAAACGAGGGGTAGCCATCTTAATCCGTCAGGGAACTCCATTCACTTTTGTCAAAAAAGTGTCAGACCCAGGGGGTAGATTTCTTGTAGTATATGGCTCACTGGCAGGCACGGCGATCGCCCTGATCAACCTCTATGCACCAAACGAGAACCAACCAGAGTTCCTGAAAAAAGTTCTAAGTACAATTGACTCTACCTACCTATCCTCACTGATAGTGGGGGGCGACCTAAACATGGCCTTAAACCCACTGGAGGATAGGACACTCCCCTCGAACCGCCCCCACACGGTAATATCCCTAAAGATGGGAACGGCATTCAGAGCAATTATTAAAGAATTCTCCCTAGTGGACGTATGGAGATCCCAACATCAGGGCCATAGGGACTATACCTTTTACTCCGCAACCCACCAGACCTATTCTCGCATTGATTACCTCTTAACATCCAAGAATGTCTTGGAGGCCTCCCAAAAAACTGATATAGGCCCGATCACTTGGTCGGATCATGCCCCTATTTCACTAACTCTCTCAGTTCCCTTCACAAAGTCGAGCGCATTTAACTGGAAATTAAACGATTCATTATTGAATCACCCGGAAATAGAGAGAGAAATCAAGTCAGCCCTATCAGAGTACTTCAGGAACAACTCAGGTTCAGTCTCATCCCCAGCGGTACTATGGGAAGCCCATAAGGCAACCATTAGAGGTACTCTTATCTCCATAGCATCCCATAGGAAGAAAGTAAAAGCAAAATTACTCAAAGACTTGACAGAGAAAATAATCAAACTAGAACAACAACAGAAATCCAATCCCTCAGGGAAAATATACAAAGCCTTAACTACCGCTAGAAACGAGCTGAAAAAGAACCAGCTCGAGGATGTCGAAAAAGCCCTTCGATGGACTAACCAGAGATACTATGATAAGGGTAATAAAGTTGACAGACTATTGGCCAGCAAATTAAGAGGGGTACAAAAGAGGTCCCAAATAACTGCGATCAAGAATAGGTCAGGTGCCATATTATATAATGACAAACATATTGCGGAGGAATTCACCAAATTTTATACCAAATTGTACAACCTCAGAACCCAGGAGGAAAATAATAGAGCATCAAGGCTCATGGCAGTCTCGAACTACCTAGATAGTTGCAATCTCCCATCTCTGACAGAGAAGGAGAATGAGACACTCAACGGGAAGATCACGAAAGAGGAATTGGCAGATGCGGTATCAGCACTAAAACTTTCCAAAGCCCCCGGCCCTGATGGATTCACAAACGCCTACTACAAGAGGTTTCTTCCGTCTCTATCCCCTCACTTGCTAGACTTGTTCAACTCCTTTATGGAAGGTGACCCCATATCAGCATCAATGTCATTGGCTAACCTAGCAATAATTCACAAAGAGGGGAGAGACCCTATGCAGTGTGGGAGCTACCGCCCCATATCGCTGTTGAACAACAACCTAAAGTTATACAGCAAAATACTAGCTAACAGATTAAACCCCATCTTACCCAGAATTATCCATAACGACCAGGTGGGATTTGTCTCGGGCCGTCAGGCCTCGGACAACACCCGTAAAATTATAAATATAATAGACCACATTAACCTTACAAATACCAAGGCAGTTCTCTTGAGCTTAGATGCAGAGAAGGCGTTTGACAGAATAAATTGGCTATTTCTAGACAAAACCTTGCAAAAATTCGACTTTAAGGACTCATTCCTAGAGGGAGTCCGTGCACTGTACCAAAACCCATCAGCAGCAATTAAACTCCCGGGAGGCACAGCGCAAAGATTTTCAATAACAAATGGCACAAGGCAGGGTTGCCCCTTGTCCCCTCTCCTCTTCGCCCTGACGATCGAACCACTGGCGGCCAAAATACGCGAAAATGCAAACATTCAGGGCGTACCAATTGGCGATACAAATTGTAAAATCTCGCTCTTCGCCGACGACATAATATTGTCTCTAACTCACCCCCAAACATCGCTCCCCAACCTTCATAAAGAATTGGCGGAGTTCGGCACAATTTCGGACTACAAAACTAATAGCCCTACACTTAAATGTACCAGAACCGGAAGTTAACTTAATGAAACTGAACTTTAATTATAGATGGAGTTCCTCATACATTAAATACCTGGGAGTGAATGTATCAGGCAACTACCAATCATTATACAAATACAATTACCCGGCTTTGTTCAGAAAAATCAAAAAAGATCTAGACAAATGGGAAGACTACCAGATCTCATGGATCGGGAGGATGATCTCGGTAAAAATGAATATACTCCCCAGATTGCTATACTATTTCCAGACACTCCCGATCCATGACCCCGACTCTGAACATAAATAGATCCAGAATAGAATGTTTGTTTAAATTCATTTGGAAGGGCAAAAGACCCAGGGTTGCCAGGTCTGTCCTCCTAGCGTCAAGAGGAAGGGGGGGGGCCTGGGTGTCCCAGATATCACAAAGTATTATTTAGCGGCCCAGTTGAGGCAAGCCGTAGTGTGGAACGCAGACCCGGGTCTCTATTGTTGGCTAGACATTGAATCCCACTACGTAAAAATGCCTTCCCTGCAGGCCCACCTTTGGTGCATAGACAAGGGGGATAGACCACCCCGTAGGTTTGATCTTGGAGCTATCAGACACACCTGGGAAGTTTGGCGGAAATGCAGAACGAAGTTTAAATTAACTGCTCCAGACTCGCTGCTTACTCCGATACACAACAATCCCCACTTCCCCCCAGGATGTGAACCAAAACAATTCGACTATGTCCGTTTGAAGGGGATTAGAGTGGTCGCCGACCTGCTGAGCGATGGAAGGCTGCTGAACTTTCACGAACTACGAACAAAACATGAGGCCCCAGAACTGAGCCCATTTCAGTATCTCCAAATTAGACACTTTCTCCAAAAATTGTCCCCAAAATTTGAGTATCCTACCCTCACCACCTTTGAGAGGCTTTGCCGAACTGGCATGCACCAAACAGCCTTGATCTCTAACATATACGCTGGTATGGAGAGAACACCAGGCCCCTCCACTCACGACTACATGTCCAAGTGGGCGGCGGAATTAAGTATAGACATAGATAGAGAAGACTGGGAGGATATATGGGACGCAGCTTCAGGAACTTCCATTTGTACCACGACAAAAGAGAATATCTACAAAATCTTGTTCCACTGGTATCTTACCCCAGTTAGATTTAAGCAAATCTACCCCCTGGCCTCAGACCTATGTTGGAGAGGCTGTGGACAGAGAGGAGACATGGCCCACATTTGGTGGTCATGCCCAAAAATCCAAAACTTTTGGCTTTCAATCCAAACTTTAATCCAAGAGGTAACGAGCCTCACAATAGCCCCAGACCCACTGACCTTCCTTCTGGGCAGGCCAATAGAGGAAATTGACCGCCCGGTAGGAAAATTAATCTCCTCCATCCTTACTGCGGCTAGGTGTGCTGTGGCATTCTCCTGGAAAAAGATCTCCCCCCCCCCTCCATTCAGGCGGTTAAGAGAATTATAGATGACGTAATGCTTATGGAGCGACTGACAGCGTTCCTCAAACGTAAGACCGCAAGTCACTATAAAATATGGGAACCCTGGGAGGTTCATTGACAACCAAGAGAACCTGAAAGGAGTAACCACGACCAACCAGACCATAGTCTGAAGGATGATGGGATCAGCGGGATAGGGGAGGCTCACCCCCCCCCCCAAACAATGGGATTCCATAGGGCAGGGGGGCGCCGTTACGCACATAAGCCGCTACGCTTCCACAAGGCATCAGTTAACAGTATATAATATATATTATAATAAAAGTTACTTATTCATTTGCTCAAAACACACAAATACAGTCTTTACATAAGATTACTATTAAGGGATGGAGTGCTAAAAAACTGGGACCTTTTTCTTTAACATTGGTAGCACTAAGAACTCCAACATGTTTTCAACACTCAGGGGCAAAAACTATCTCACTCAGGCTTAATAATCAAGTACAATTAATTACTTCTCTACTTCCCTTAGGGATCAGTATGGAGTATTTCTGTATAGTGATATCACGTGACGAGCCCCCACTCCCAGCTTTACATGATGGATTTTCCTTTCCCTGTTGCCAGGTTTCCCAGTGGTTGTACCGGAGAGTTTAGAGATTAAGTCGGAGGAAGAAGAGGCGAACGCTCAGGATCATCTTACCCCAATAAAGAGAGAAATAGTTACATTTACTGTTGATGGTGAGTAACATCCTTTTGTGTAGACCAAGGTTATCTAGTTAAAAGTAGTATGGCCACGTTTAGGGAATATTCAGGGTTAATTGCCCCTCATAAGAAGTCCTTAGTTCCTGCTCGGTGTTCTGGAACATGCCACATGGAGCAAAATCTCTCTCTCTCAAACGAGTATAAAGGTTACAAATGCAGAGTTATGGGTCTCTGACCATCAATGGATGGGATAAAACTAATTTGAAAAAACTATTTGTGATGTGCATCTTCCACTGTTTGACCAGTGTGTTCTGCCTGTGCTCTTAGACCCCAAGCACGCTGCCTAGAGGTCACACTTGACTCCTCTCTCACATTCTCCTCTCACATTCAAAACGTCTCTAAACGTCTCTAAAACCTGTCGCTTTTCCTCCTTAATATTACAAAGATACGCCCTTTTCTCTGTTGCTCGACTGCTAAAACTCTGACTCAGGCCCTAATTCTCGCCCGTCTTGACTAATGTAACCTCCTGCTGTCCGGCCTCTCGCCTGTCTCCCATACAATCTATCCTAAACGCTGCTGCCAGAATCACTTTACTCTTTTTCCTAAATCTGTTTCAGCGTCTCCCTTGCTGAAAACGCTCTCCTGGCTTCCTATCAAATCCCGTATCTCCTCCTCACTTTTAAAGCTTTACACTCTTCTGCTCCTCCTTACATCTCATCCCTAATTTCTCCCTATGCACCATCCCGACTCTTGCGTTCTGCTCAAGAATGTCTTCTCTCTACCCCATTTGTATCTAAAGCTCTCTCCCGCCTTAAACCTTTCTCACTGACTGCCCCACACCTCTGGAATTTCCTTCCCCTCAATACCCGACTAGCACCCTCTCTATCCACCTTTAAGACCCACCTTAAGAAACACTTGCTTAAAGAAGCATATTAATAGCACCGTAGATATTACTAGACACATGATACATAAAGCTTGGCCCCCTGCAGAAGCACTTATTAAAATGCCTTCCTACTGTCTCTGTACGGTCCTCCTACATACCAATTTAGATTGTAAGCTCCTCGGAGCAGGGACTCCTCTTCCTAAATGTTACGTTTATGTCTGAAGCACTTATTCCCATGACCTGTTATTTATATTATTTGTTATTTATATGATTACCACGTGTATTACTACTGTAAAGAGCTACTGTATGTACATCAAATAAAGACATACAATACAATAATTCAGAAGTTTATCTCTCTAATTTCTCTATTTTCCTCTCTCTGACATCACCTCACCTTATTTACGCCTTTAACCCGTGTCTCCAAATATACCGGTATAGAGTAGCCTGTACTGCTTATTGTTCACCGTCCTGCAACTCCTTGAGACTGGCGCTGATTGTATAAACGCTGCTCGACTGCATGCATCCTCTGCTCTACCCCCGATGGCGTCCCTTCGATCAAGTAGATAAATGGAAGAAAAATAGATCAAGGTGACTGCTGCTCCATGAACAAAAAAAATGGGAAAACTCACTAGCAAGAAGTAGTTAAAAGCACTTTATTGGAACAACATAAAAAACATTTATGGACAGAAAAAACTATCCTCCCATGCGTTTCACGCCCGCAAATGGCACTTTTTCAAGGGTTTAACGATTGATGGAGGTAGAAACTATTTTATACCTCCCATCACAAGTAAAAGGCAACCATCTTTCCACTTTGAGAATATATGAATATATATATATGGCTCGACAAATGCACTCACCATGTCGCCTGTGGCGAGTGCATTTTGGCCGCTTACTCGAGTCCTTACCTGCGGTGGCATCTCCCGGAATTCCTCTCCTTCTCTTCTGCAAATTTCAGTGTTTCCCCTGCTGCTCCTTTCAAAATTTGACATTTATATATAATTATACCACAACATAATTGAACCCTTGATCGTTTCATATACCAATCCACTGCCCTAAGCACTACACCACACTGTGGATGGGTGGTTATTCTCTTTAAACAACCCTATGAGTCAGAATCATCACACATTTATTTAGCATTTTTTTTTGCCTATGTGTGGAAATGACAAATGACAAACTGTTTTGCACAGAACAATGAAAAAAAACTAAAGCGATTTATTATTGTGAGATGCATTTTATTCCCCCATGTATTTTTTCCTTTCCTTAATTCTGATTGAAATAAGTTTGTCGTACAGTATGTAAATGCATATACAGTATACCTATTAGTGTGTGTACAGTATATGTATGTGGTTGTGAGGGTGTAATCATATTCACGCGTGTGTTGTATGTTAATGCTTATCTACTATATATTTCTGAAAGTGTTCTATGTGTCCGTGTCTGTATGTGTCTCCCTGTGTCCCTCCCCGTGTCCCTAGCAGCAATCTCATTGGACCTTGGCCCAGGCCAATGAGATTGCTCCCTTGGCCCGCCCGCCCCCGCACACCTCTCATTGACACACACACACACACACACACACCTCCTCCTCCTCCTCCTCCTCCTCCTCCTGGGTCTCCCGCTTTCCCGCGCTTTTTCCTCCCCCCCCACACAGAGCACGCGGCTCTCCCCTCACCCGGCGCTCTCCCTCCACCCCCTCCCCCCCACACAGAGCACGCGGCTCTCCCCTCACCCGGCGCTCTCCCTCACCCCCCCCCACACACAGAGCACGCGGCTCTCCCTCACCCGGCGCTCTCCCCTCACCCGGCGCTCTCCCTCCCCCCTCCCCCCCACAGAGCATGCGGCTCTCCCCTCACCCGGCGCTCTCCCTCCCCCCTCCCCCCCCCCACACAGAGCACGCGGCTCTCCCCTCACCCGGCGCTCCCCCTCCCCCCCCCCCACACAGAGCACGCAGCTCTCCCCTCACCCGGCGCTCTCCCCTCACCCGGCACTCTCCCCTCACCCCCTCCCCCCTCCCCCACACACAGAGCACGCAGCTCTCCCCTCACCCGGCGCTCTCCCCTCACCCCCTCCCCCCCACACACAGAGCACACTCTCTGCGGCTCTCCCCTCACACAGGCCGCTACCCGTCCCCGCGGGCGCTCCTCCGGCTGTCTCCGCCTCTCCTCCGGCTGTCTCCGCCTCTCCCCGCGAGAGGCCCAGCACCTCCTCACCGGAGCGTCTCAGCCTCGCCGCGGAGGAGCCCGAGGTGGAGGAGGAGCGCGGCCGTGTGCAAGGTGAGTACACGCAGGGGAATGGCTTATTTAACGCTTCCCTGACTCCCCCTGCCCTTTGCCCCCCCTACCCTCCCTCCCCCTGTCCGTCCCCCCGCCCCCCCCCTCCCCTCCCTCCCCCTGCCCCCCCCCACCCTCCATCCCCCTGCCCCCCCCCTACCCTCCCTCCCCCTGCCCCCCCCTACCCTCCCTCCCCCTGCCCCCCCCCTACCCTCCCTCCCCCTGCCCCCCCCTACCCTCCCTCCACCTGCCCCCCCCCTACCCTCCCTCCCCCTGCCCTCCCCCTGCCCCCCCCCTACCCTCCCTCCCCCTGCCCCCCCCTACCCTCCCTCCCCCCCCTCCTACCCTCCCTCCCCCTGCCCCCCCCTACCATCCCTCCCCCTGCCCCCCCCTACCCTCCCTCCCCCTGCCCCCCCCTACCATCCCTCCCCCTGCCCCCCCCTACCATCCCTCCCCTTGCCCCCCCTACCCTCCCTCCCCCTGCCCCCCCCTACCCTCCCTCCCCCTGCCCTTTGCCCCCCTACCCTCCCTCCCAATGCCCTTTGCCCCCCTGCCCTCCCTCCCAATGCCCTTTGCCCCCCCTGCCCTCCCTCCCAATGCCCTTTGCCCCCACTGCCCTCCCTCCCAATGCCCTTTGCCCCCCTGCCCTCCCTCCCAATGCCCTTTGCCCCCCCTGCCCTCCCTCCCAATGCCGTGTGCCCCCCCTGCCCTCCCTCCCAATGCCCTGTGCCCCCCCTGCCCTCCCTCCCAATGCCCTGTGCCCCCCATGCCCTCCCTCCCAATGCCCTTTGCCCCCCCTGCCCTCCCTCCCAATGCCCTTTGCCCCCCCTGCCCTCCCTCCCAATGCCCTTTGCCCCCCCTGCCCTCCCTCCCAATGCCCTTTGCCCCCCCCCTGCCCTCCCTCCCAATGCCCTGTGCCCCCCCTGCCCTCCCTCCCAATGCCCTTTGCCCCCTGCCCTCCCTCCCAATGCCCTTTGCCCCCCCCGCCCCTCCCTGCCCTTTGCCCCCCCCGCCCCTCCCTGCCCTTTGCCCCCCCGCCCCTCCCTGCCCTTTGCCCTCCCCACCCCTCCCTGCCCTTTGCCCCCCCACCCCTCCCTGCCCTTTGCCCCCCCACCCCTCCCTGCCCTTTGCCCCCCCACCCCTCCCTGCCCTTTGCCCCCCCACCCCTCCCTGCCCTTTGCCCCCCCACCCCTCCCTGCCCTTTGCCCCCCCACCCCTCCCTGCCCTTTGCCCCCCGCCCCTCCCTGCCCTTTGCCCCCCTGCCCCTCCCTGCCCTTTGCCCCCCCCCGCCCCTCCCTGCCCTTTGCCCCCCCGCCCCTCCCTGCCCTTTGCCCCCCCCGCCCCTCCCTGCCCTTTGCCCCCCCCGCCCCTCCCTGCCCTTTGCCCCCCCCGCCCCTCCCTGCCCTTTGCCCCCCCCGCCCCTCCCTGCCCTTTGCCCCCCCCGCCCCTCCCTGCCCTTTGCCCCCCCCGCCCCTCCCTGCCCTTTGCCCCCCCCGCCCCTCCCTGCCCTTTGCCCCCCCGCCCCTCCCTGCCCTTTGCCCCCCCCCTCCCTGCCCTTTGCCCCCCCCGCCCCTCCCTGCCCTTTGCCCCCCCCCCCGCCCCTCCCTGCCCTTTGCCCCCCCCGCCCCTCCCTGCCCTTTGCCCCCCCCCCGCCCCTCCCTGCCCTTTGCCCCCCCCCGCCCCTCCCTGCCCTTTGCCCCCCCCCGCCCCTCCCTGCCCTTTGCCCCCCCCGCCCCTCCCTGCCCTTTGCCCCCCCCGCCCCTCCCTGCCCTTTGCCCCCCCCTGCCCCTCCCTGCCCTTTGCCCCCCCTGCCCCTCCCTGCCCTTTGCCCCCCCTGCCCCTCCCTGCCCTTTGCCCCCCCCGCCCCTCCCTGCCCTTTGCCCCCCCCCGCCCCTCCCTGCCCTTTGCCCCCCCCCCGCCCCTCCCTGCCCTTTGCCCCCCCCCGCCCCTCCCTGCCCTTTGCCCCCCCACCCCTCCCTGCCCTTTGCCCCCCGCCCCTCCCTGCCCTTTGCCCCCCCCTCCCTGCCCTTTGCCCCCCCTCCCTGCCCTTTGCCCCCCCTCCCTGCCCTTTGCCCCCCCTCCCTGCCCTTTGCCCCCCCACCCCTCCCTGCCCTTTGCCCCCCCACCCCTCCCTGCCCTTCCCCCCCCCACCCCTCCCTGCCCTTTGCCCCCCCCACCCCTCCCTGCCCTTTGCCCCCCCCACCCCTCCCTGCCCTTTGCCCCCCCCCACCCCTCCCTGCCCTTTGCCCTGCCCCTCCCTGCCCTTTGCCCCGCCCCTCCCTTTGCCCCGCCCCTCCCTTCCCTTTACCCCCACCCCATCCAATGCCCTTTGCCCCCCCCGCCCCTCCCTGCCCTTTGCCCCCCCCCCGCCCCTCCATGCCCTTTGCCCCCCCGCCCCTCCCTGCCCTTTGCCCCCCCCCCCGCCCCTCCCTGACCTTTGCCGCCCGCCCCTCCCTGCCCTTTGGCCCCCCCCGCCCCTCCCTGACCTTTGCCGCCCGCCCCTCCCTGCCCTTTGCCCCCCCCCGCCCTCCCACTCCATGCCCCCTGCCCTTCCACGCCCGGGCAACGCCGGGTATATCAGCTAGTACAGTATATACCTATTAGTGTGTGTGCAGTATATGTATGTGGTTGTGAGGGTGTAATCATATTCACGCGTGTGTTGTATGTTAATGCATATACAGTATATACCTATTAGTGTGTGCAGTATATGTATGTGGTTGTGAGGGTGTAATCATATTCACGCGTGTGTTGTATGTTAATGCATATACAGTATATACCTATTAGTGTGTGTGCAGTATATGTATGTGGTTGTGAGGGTGTAATCATATTCACGCGTGTGTTGCGGCTGTCAAATATTTTTTTTTTTTTTAAAGGGCTCTTCTTCCTTGAAAGGTTGCAGACCCCTCTACCAGATAGAACGCAGGTGTTAAATAAAGCAGGTTTATTTTACCCGGAGTCAACAGGCACAACACCATACCAAATTACAGCACAAATTCGCCAACACTGGGTTTATGGGGGGGTGGGGCATCCTAGCTCACTAGTTGCTGGGTGCCTCTTTAACAGGCTTACCCATATTGGCTTTCACTCTCCGCAGGGTCTTGGTACCTCGATACCGGCAGGGATGCTATTCGCAAGCTGGCACTTTTGAATGCCCCTCTACGTCTATTTGACTGAGCCTCATTCTCGGTGTCTCCGGCACAAACTTCGGAGATATGCCTGCTACTTAAGGACCACAATAGTCTCTGGAGCTGAAAACGGCAGCTCTTCGCATAGTTTCCTTGTCTCCATGTGCTGACCAATCCCAGCGCAATGTAACACGCTGACCAATAACAGCAAGGGCTCGCCTGTGATTAATCAATCCGGGCCATGCTTCTAGGACAGCCCACAGAGGCGAGCTTAAGAAGAGTGGGAAATTCGTATGGAGAGTGGGAAATTCGTATGGACCCATGGGAATTGTGCCGACGGGGCTCATACCCAGCAACGGTTCCCATAACCTGCCCGATATCTCTTGCAGAGATAGGCCTCTGGGCTGAGCAAAGGCTCCGCTCTTAGAGGCATTATTCCGCAGATTTGAGTCAGCACCCATCCACACTCCTAATAATGTCTGAAGCAAATCACGAAGCACATTTAGATTGCAGGCCCAAATCTCTTTGTAGAAAGAAGAAGCCAGTAGCTTCAACCAATACAGTTTTAAGGCAGCACACAAAATAAACAAAACCACCTATCCCCCTGTAGGGGCTAACTGACTCTCCCACTCCCTATCTGAAGGGATGGGAGGCCTCTTACCAACACCTGACCGCAAATTCTGAAGAGGTACCTGTAAGCAGGGGCTCTTTCCACCAGTCTTCGGGTCTGGGTTGGTGTCCGTGGGTGGGGGGTGAGGGAGGAGAATGGCACACTCTGGCAGGTTCCATGGTCTGGTTCCCTGGAAATCTCTTCCGATATCACAGTCCCTCTGTGCTCAAGAGACCTAGGCAGTTTGTGCAGCACACATTCAAACCTGCTTGATGAGCCAGATGGACACTGGCTAATTGACTCTTGCTACAATTAACGAGCTCCCTGCTGCACTCTTCTGCTACAGGCTGGCTGTGTGTGCTGCCTTTTTACACCAGGGAAAGGCCCTGTCACACCTAGGTTATTTATTTATTTATTTAACCATCCACTTATTCAGTAAACTGATTACTCTTTGAGGAGTTCCTTCTAATTATTTGGAACGCAAGAAGGTGCCGTATATTATTTATACACTGAGGAGAATTACTTTTTGCATATAAATACTATTGCTAACGACTGTTTTATAATAAGCCTTAGTTTATATTTTTCCTTCAACAATAAATATTAAAAGTATTTTTTTCCACACTTGTATTAAAAGTAAAAGTTACATTTCTAGCATTACCTTTAATTTTTTTTTATAATTTCAAGTATCCTTGTCGTCTCTCTAAATAAAAATGTTAGCAGCAAAGTGCTGCCAAAGAATCAGATTTGAGCCATTCAGATTTTTAGACCGAATATTAAAATCTTCACATTGATCGAAATATAAACTATGGAAACTCGATATTTTATACCACAGTGTGGGATGAGCGATTAAACCTAAGGCCCCAGTCACTTTGCGCACGTCGGAGCGCCTGGCGGCACGTGCACCAGTTTCAGCTGTGATCTGTTGTCTGTGTTTTGCGATGGGAAGCGCGTCCAGAGAAGAGCAGGGGGAAAGACAAGATCGCGAAGGGGGGGGCGTGGCGGGGGCACAGACATGGCGTCATGCGGCTGGTTCGCCCTCATTGGCTGAACCGCCGCCGTGACGTAGCCATCACTCGGCCTCCGCGGCAAAAGACAAATGTCTTGTCTTTTGGCAGTGTGGTCGCACCATCGCGCTTTGTAAGCGCATGCGCATACACACTGACTGTGGCTGGGCCCATAGAGGGGTGTGTTTGTTCGTTCCACGCACGCCATCGAGCGCACAGTCTGCGATCACTGGGACTGAGGCCGAATGGGACAAAGATTCATAACACGGAATGAAACACGGGTAAAACGAAATTTTAAACACCATCAATTTGTTGATTTTGTTATCAAATTGTCCTAGTAGTCACAAACTTGCATTAAAATGGTAATGTCTGGCCAATTTAATTCTCAGACTATTGTGTGGTATTATACAAACCTATAAATAAGCCGCTGACTGACGAGGCAACGGCAATAAACTTATCCAGAAAGGCCGGCCATTTTATGTCACAGCGATCAAACAGTCTTGAAGTCATATCAAAATGCAAATACCACTTCTACGCTCACATTATTGAGACTTGAAAATAAATATGTTTAATCAGTAATGAAAAAATCCCAGGTGCCCAAAATGTGCCCCTAGCGTCAGTGCTGTACACAGTGATCACTGATTTCAGTGAGGGGGCGGGGGCAGGACGCCTTGGAATGTAGAGCAGCTATCGGAGGGCTGGGGGCGCGTAGCTAGTTGGACGGCTTGGGGAGTAGCTAGATGGATGGCTTGGAGAGTAGGAAGTTGGACAGCATGGGGAGTAGCTAGTTGATGTTCCTGTACTCTGTCCACCCTTAGGCCGTGGGCATGGTTAGCGCTTAGCCGCTGACCCGCACTGAGGCAGCGGACTTACCCCCGGCACTCTTTATGAGGGGGGCTTGCTGTGGGACGGGGAGGAGTATGTGAGAGAGAGTGTGTGACATTCTGTGGGAGAGAGTAAGTGTGACGGTGTGTATGAGAGTTCGTGTTCTGGTGTGCAAACTGGGGGGTGCGCCAGATTTTTTTTGGGGGGGGGGGCGCATACAGAGACCCTGCGCTCTTCCCCAAGGCATTTAGATGAAATGCCGGAAACAGCGCAAGACCTCTGTACTCTCTCCTACCATGGCTCAGAAGACACGATGCTCTAGGAAGGCAAGGGGGGGCGCGAGCCAAGTAGGAGCAGTGGCAGGGGGCACAGCGCTAAAACTTTGCGCAGCCCTGTGCTAGACAGTGTCAGTCTGTGTGTTTCCTCCTCTTGTTGCCATTATTTATTTTCTATTTATCCATTCTTTCACCCTTTTATACACTTTTTCACTTTGAGTTTAGGTTTTCTTTTTCATTCCGCCTCTTTACCGCCTGAATAAAACCTCAAACAAAATCATCTGCTCATTTGCCCATGTGGTATCAGCAAATACCCCATGGACTGCTATCAAGACCTGTTAGAGGGCTTAGGTAATTATTTTTCTAAAGCCTAGCAGCAGAAAATCAAGAATAGGGATAATTATTGGTGAATCCAGAACCGAGGGTTAATAAAAAGCATTGGTAGAACTGGTACTCGGTGTTCTTAGCTTTCTTACAAGTTCCTTGGTGATCAGATCCTGTATCATGTACTTGGTAAACCTAGAGACCAGCATAAGCAACAGCTGAGGACCGGCACTCAAACTATGACGTGTCTCACTGCCGTATTGTTTCACCCATTAATATGTGTGTTGCACACCAGCTCGTACAGATGGGCATCTAATTGCATACAACATTATTCCAGACCCTATAATAAAGTAGGTAAGGCGGGTGACCGTGTGAAGGCACCCCTGAACCCGTTACCGGTAATAGGGGTACCCTTTCAGCGGGTAGCTATGGACCTCGTGGGACCCCTCATGGTTCCCAGCTGGTCAGGAAAGCGCTATAGTCTCAAGGTGGTGGATTTTGCCACCCGGTACCCTGAGGCGGTAGCGTTTGTCAGTATTGATGCTAGGGCAGTAGCTAAAGCCCTGTTAGCCATTTTTTCTAGGGTAGGTTTCCCTAGTGAGATCCTAACCGATCAGGGGTCGCAGTTCATGAGCACCAGCGCACGACCCCTTACCACCCCCAAACCAACGGACTATGTGAGAGGTTCAATGGTACCCTGAAGCAGATGCTGCGAACATTTATAGAGGCAGAGGGAAAAGACTGGGAGATTCACCTGCAGCATTTGCTGTTTGCGTACCGAGAGGTGCCGCAAGAATCTACAGGCTTCTCTCCCTTTGAGCTGCTATATGGTCGCAGGGTACGGGGACCTCTGGACCTATTCCGTGAGGGATGGGAAGGGGGACTACCACTACTGATGCGTCTGTGCTTCAGTATGTGATATATCTCAGAGACCAGTTAGAGATGCTCATGGGGTTGGCACAGGACAACCTTAGGGCTGCTCAGACCCAGCACAGACTTGGTATGATCAGAATGCCCGTAGCAGAGAGTTCATCCCAGGACAGCAGGTACTTGTTCTCAAGCCCATTCGGCTGCCTGGTCGGGACCGTATCCGGTACTGCGAAAGATGAACGAGTGCAACTATGTTGTACAGGTAGATGCTGAGACAGGGAGAAATAAGACTTGGCTGAGTTGTTAGATGAACTCGCGGGGGCAAGGTATCTGACGACTATGGATCTCAGTAAAGGGTGCTACACGTACAGAAAACCCGCACTGCTATTGTTTATCATCTAGCCAACACTAAAGATATTGTGATCAAACCATCTGACAAGGGTGGCAACCTTGTTATCCTAAAATCTGAAGACTATGAAAAAGAAAACATTAGAATTCTATCTGACCGGGCCTGTAATGAGACTCTAGCCACAGACCCCACTCAGAGATTCACTAAAGAGCTGATTAACATCCTAAATGGAGGTTTGGCCCTCAAGCTCATATCAGAGAAAGAGTACAACTACATACTGGTTAGAAACCCCAAAATCGCCACATTCTATAGCCTTCCGAAGGTCCATAAGAACAGACAACCACCCCCAGGTAGACCCATGGTCTCTGGGATTGGGAACCTTACTGAAAAAGCAAGTGCCTATGTGGATAAGATTTTGAGACCTTTTGTCACTACCTTGCCTTCATTCATTAAAGACACTAAAGATGTTCTTACTAAGTTAGATGGCATCTCAGTAGCACAAGATTGCATCCTGGTCACCCTGGATGTGGAGGGACTGTATTCCAGTATCAGACATGATCAGGGAATACAGGCAGTCAACCATTTTCTAAGCACACGCAGTCAACACCACCAAAAGCACAACAGCTTCACATTGGAACTATTACAATTTGTTCTCAGGAGAAATTATTTCTGGTTCAACAAAACTATCTACACTGGCGACACACTTTATTCGAGCTCGGCTAGTCCCACGAATTCGGGTATACCCGGGTGTATTGAGGTTTGTGACTGTTTTCTGCCCGAGTGCATTGAGGTATTTTCCAGGCAGGGATTGAAGCATTTTATTCCCGCTGGCTGCAATACTGCACAGTATATATATATATACTGCATTACAATTCATGAATTTATGCCATCTGGTAGACACGCGAAGCATTGCAGCCTATTAAATCCTAATCATTATCATTTAACAGATCAGCCGCCCGTCAGCCAGGCATGAACCCAGGCTGGGAAGGCAAACGCAACGGGGCTTGTCAGAGGTGAGGAGCGGCGCATTCCAGGTATCTGCCAGGTACATACTGGGTATTTGCTCGAATAAAGTGTGTCGGTGCAGTACCACCAGATACAGGGTACAGCGATGGGCACAAAATGTGCCCCTACATATGCGAACCTGTATCTGGGTTGGTGGGAATCAGAAATGGTTTTCTCTGAGGAACTGGAACATCTAACCACCTTTGTGGAAATGTGGCTGCGCTTCATTGACGATGTGCTGATAGTGTGGCGGGGGAGCGAGGCCTTGTTAAAACACTTTATTGAAGTTCTCAATACAAATGACCTCAACCTCCACTTGACCCTTGAATACAGTCCAAAACAAATTTGTTTCCTTGACCTATTAATCACAAAGGATGACAATGGCAATTTGGAAACAACTATCTATCGCAAAAAGACGGCCACTAACAGCATACTGCTAGCGAGTAGCCATCACCCACAATCACTCATTAAGGGAATACCGGTGGGGCAATTTCTTCGTTTAAGGAGAAATTGCAGTAAGGACGAAGACTTTGAAGAAAAGGCAAAGGACATGAAGGACAGATTTACCGCGAGGGGATATAGTCAAAAAACTATAAAAAAAAAAGCATACAAATGGGCAAAGCAAAAAGCAAGATCAGAACTGGTCATGGATAAGAGACCACAGCCAGAACAAAGAACAGTTAGATTCATAGGCACCTTCAATAAACAATGGAAGGTGGCCAGGGAAATCTTACAAAAACACTGGCATATCCTAACGGCGGACGAAGACCTGTGTGATTCTATACCATCTTTCCCAGAAATGGTCAGTAGACGGGCCAAAAATCTGAGGGACCATTTGGTCCATAGCCACTACAATGTGGCAATACCAAGGGCCACTTGGTTACCACCCCGTGTAAATGGGACCTATCATTGCCAAAGATGTAAGGCGTGCCAGTTCATGACAGTTTCAAAAACATTCAGTGATTACAATAACAACAAACACTTCACCATACGCAAATTTATAAATTGCAATACAGTGGGAGTAATTTACATGGGAACATGCAAATGTGGGGAAAAGTACGTGGGAAAGACACGTCGTCCCCTAAAGATACGGATACTGGAGCACGTGGGCTCAATCCGAAACAAACTGGATACTCCAGTGGCTACCCATGCTAATAGGTGTCAACCGGGAGACCCAAAAGCTATCACCTTTATGGGGATAGACCAATTTTCTCCAGGAATTAGACGCGGGGACTGGGACAATGAACTTTTGAAGATTGAATCAAGGTGGATATATACCTTGGGAACATTGAGCCCACAGGGATTGAATGAGGGCTTTGTCTTTAGCCCCTTCATATAAAAGTAACAACCCTAGTACATACCCCACATGAGATTTATATATGAAATACTCCTATGCATACAGTAATGCATCTCATACAACCTGTATTTTCACAATTCACATTAGAGCAGCCGTCCATACCTACATTCAATAATATATCAAATTATTAAAATCAAGGATTAATAAAATGATGAAAAAATGACCAAATGTGTTTTAAACATCTAAAGTTTATTTTATTGAGTTATCTTTATTCACAATCACATTGATGGATTACAGTGTATTCACAAGAGGTATAATCGAGTTTCCAAAGATATGCCTTATCATCATCAGTGACTAACCATCACAAATCTCAATGAATACTAAATCTGACATAAGAACTTACCCCATAGCCTATGTGAGCAATTAAGACATTAAAGCATCACATACATTAACACCATTAAAAGCCATAGCTATTCAGCCCATAACACTCTTGCATCTATTCTGATACATTTGCAACAGTTTATGGACACATTGAATCTGGCAACCAGGCTGCTACATGCGTGCATACCACGACAAGTGCACTCCTAGAAGTGGGATATTCCATCTGTCATGCACCAGTAATGAAGGGGTTAAGTGAAGCAACAGCCAATTCTCACGTTGACTATAAAAATCTGCCCCCACACGCAGGGACCTCCCCCTACGTGCCCTGAAGAAGCGTTTTAACACGTGAAACGCATGCGTCGGCATTTCTCTCTCTGCACACGCGGGAAGTTTGTTTATTTAAACAGTTCAACTTAAAGATATTGATCTGCGTTTGGGCTTTAAACTTCCCCTGATGTGCATGTTAACTGGCATTTTTCTCCCTGCACACACAGGAAGTTTGTTTATTTAAACAGCTCAACTTGAAGATATTGATCTGTGTTTGGGCTTTAAACTTCCCCTGATGTGCATGTTTTACTAGGGATCACGCTGTATATCATTACTGCGGGACCCTCCATGTTCCCAGGCGTCTCTGAATTTACTCACCTAACAGACAGGCAGGTCCTCGAGCACATCGGCACTGATATAACCAGGATCAGTGCTGATGTAGGGGACACTGCGATGATCAGCTAGACCGGCTCCCCATGTCATTACTCTGTGCACGCTATTGCTCCAACCTGTAGAGAGGGGGGACGGGGTGTGTTGGGGCTTTGACCCCACTTCAATATTAACCTCCTGTATACCCTACTCCAGCACACTCGTTTGTTGGCAAATGCAGCGATCCATGACCTGCTGAGTAGCTTCTCAAGCTGTTTATGTCCACACATTAACCCTTACAGTCAGCGCAAGCATTACACTTACCCACGCATCACTGTGGAGGTTGCTCTGACATCAGCTTCCACCTCCTGCGCATGATAAGACCCTGGTGTGCTTAGGGGAATTAACCATAAGCGCATAGTGCTTGTGTGTGGCAGCTAAGTTTACACTGTGCTATAACAGTAAGGGGTACTGAACCAACAACAGCAGAGCAGCAGACATCACCAACAACCTACCACAACATTGTAGGAGTACCTATCTGGCCTCTAATCACCTCCTAGGTGTTTTGGTGATTTCCTATAGTTGCTCTAGTTTAGCTATACCTTACAACAGTAATCACTGCTTGCCTAATAGCCTGCACCTTAGAAAATAGGCAATACATATCCCTTATAGAGATGTAGCTCATACTATGAAGGTGAATTTGTACACAAAACAGAGCAATCTCTATCTTGGGGGGGGAGATACTTATAGGTCTTACCTAGCGTAATATATGCCACATTATCATGAGTGTATCCCTCTAGAGCGCAATCTATGCCTAGACGCACTCCAATAGAGACAGTCCTTACGGTGGGCTTTCTTTGGCTCCTCTCCTACATTTTAGGTCGCTATAATTTATAGCATTTGATCTCTAGTACCTATCAGGGATCACACTATATCTACCCACCTATACCAGGGTGGGTTAACAAAGGATACAGTCACGTGCTGTTCTACACAGTATTTAATTACGTTTTAACACCCTATTTTTTATTCAGAGTTATTAATAAAGTATTTTAAATTTATCACTATACAATTGTTGTGTACGAGTGCTACAAGACTGGGTTCTTTTTCTCTAATCGATATTATCTCAGTAAAGGGTACTGGCAGATCCCTTTGACCCAGGAGGCTAGAGAGAAGTCTGCATTTATTACCCCAAGTGGCCTCTATAAATTTCTAGTGATGCCATTCGTGATGAAAAATGCACCGGCTACCTTTCAACGCCTGATCAATCGCTTGCTGGAGGGTATGCAAGGGTTTGCAAGGGCATACCTGGTCGACATTGCTGTGTTTAGTAATTCGTGGGACTCACACTTAGTGCATGTAGCTGCAGTGCTAGCCAGGATTAGGGAAGGGGGACTCACGTTGAAACCCACCAAGTGCTTAGTAGGGATGGCAGAGGTATTGTACCTAGGGCACAGAGTGGGTGGCGGGCATCTTAAGCCAGAACCAGCTAAGGTGGAAGCTATAGTGCAGTGGCCCATTCCCAAAACCAAGAAGCAAGTCATGGCTTTCCTAGGCACCGCAGGCTACTACACAAAGTTTGTCCCTCAGTATAGCGCCATTGCCAAACCCCTGACTGACTTGACCCAGAAGCGACAGTCTGTGCTGGTAGTCTGGTCTCCTGCCTGTGAGGTCTCGTTTCAGGCATTAAAGACTGCACTAGCTAGCGCTCCTATCCTTGCTGCTCCAGACTATGCAAAAAAGTTCCTGGTGCAGACTGATGCCTCAGACTTTGGCATTGGGGCTGTACTCAGCCAAGTGGGGGAGGAGGGCGATGAGCACCCGGTAGTATATCTAAGCCGCAAACTGCTGCCCAGAGAGGTGGCATATGCCACCAATGAGAAAGAGTGTCTGGCCATAGTGTGGGCTCTAAAGAAGTTACAGCCATATTTGTATGGCAGACATTTCACGGTAATAACTGACCACAATCCTTTGAGTTGGTTACAGAGGGTGTCAGGGGAAAATGCTAAACTTTTGCGCTGGAGTCTTGCCTTACAGGAGTGGAACTTCACCATCCAGCACAAGAAGGGAACTGAGCATGGTAATGCTGATGGCCTTTCCTGCCAGGACAGCCCTCAGGACTTACTAACTTCAAGAGCGGGCAGGTCAGCCCAGCCACCAGACGGGGTGGTCAGGGCAGTCCCTGCGTCTTGAGCAGGGGAGGTATGACGGGGAGGAAAGGGTTAATACCGGATTTGCTATGCATTACTGTTGTTGCCCTGTCCCCACCATTTTTATTCCCCATTTGCAGGCCATTCCCTGTCTGCGAGGGTAAAAGACAAGATGCATTGCTTGCCATGCCCTCTAACCGACACATGATGGCAGATCTTAAATGTAAGGCAGGAGGTATTTTTTTGTAAGTCCAAGCAGGAATTACTTGGACATCCAGCTGTGATATGGGTGAATGAGCTGGGGCTATTTTTATGACCAAGCCTCAAAGGGCTGTAGTTATTTTTATGACGGAGCCTCAAAAGGCTCTCACAGATTTAGAGTCCCCCTGTCTAAAAGAGTGTCGATTATGAAAAGACCCAGAGATCCATAATATATACAATACTGGCATACTGATGCACAGCAGATGTCAGGGTAGTGACACCTCTGAGTCAGAAACCAGACACAGTGGCCCCAAGTTATGGGTGTAGCCCAGGTATGCTAAGTGGCATGGGCGTCAACCTGACCCATGCGCCCTGCCCACCGTACAGCCCTTTTGACCGGTCTTATGAACTGTGGGTAGCTTGGCTATTCGTGGGTTTCTTTGTTTCCACGAGGGGATTGGATCCACATGTTAAAGATAGCTTTGGGCAGTCTATAACTGTGGCTCCCCAGGTATCCCCAGTGTGATTCCTGAATTTGAATCCATGATGTAAAGATGCAAGACTTTGTTCCAGTACAGCAGCAACCAGTCAAGGAGTGAAGGGGTTAATAACCACAGGACTTTTAAAACCAAGGCTGCATTTCTTGCGCTTGCAAGCAGAGGACAATTTCTTTTGTTTCAAAGGACAATTTCTTTCATTCCCTTATTCCAGCAAGTGTTGTTTTCAAGTGTATTCTGCAGATGTCGTGTGTCTATTAAGGAAATAAATCACAATTTATTTTGCACCTTGTTCTGTTCAATCAAGTACCCAGAAATATAAATGTGTTGATAAAAGTTGGTGTCATCGTGACATCATCCTCTACAGCTCCAGTTGCTTTCAGAATGGAGATGTAAAAAAAAAAAAAACTGTCACAAATAATACATCCAATTTGTCAAACCGGTCTGTCTCAGGGGAAGCCACGGAAACCCTTAAAAATAAATGGTTATTTTGGAATTATTACCACACTCTTCTCAGCCAACTGGGTATTACTGCCAATTGTAATACTACTCAACTGGCAGAAAAAAGCTTGGCACACAGATGTGGTCAACCTGGGGGCAGTTAACCATGGTCACCTCTAGACATTCCAGAACTGATTTCACAGGGCACAGTCCTGCACCCAAATCAGGAATGATTGGCTTTAGTGCCATAGTGTCAGGGTTCTGCTCGCCACAAACCAGGACCGGACCGCGAGGCTGAGGTGGGGTTGTAAAAGCACCGACCTGAGACCGCGCAGGCTGATCCGGATTGCGCAGTTCATAGTCATATGTCGCAGGATCAGGATTGGAGAAGACAGCGTCGTCGTTGTAGAAGCCAGGGTCAGGACAGGAGACATCAGGATAAACATTGTACAGGCAAGAGTTCGGCAACAGGTAGTCAGGAGAGCCCCGCTTCAGCTTAGGAGCGCGGGGTTGGCCTTTGCGCGTGCGACGACCATGGCCCATGGTGCTGGTCACAGGAGATGGTAGGCAGACCAGAATAGCACACCGTCTTGCTGCACGGGTGCACCAGTGCTACAACGCAAAAGTCCTGAGCGGGCAAGGGAATCCACTGTTTCAGCGCAGGAACCAGGACACGGCCTCTCTATATTAGGGAAAGAGTAGGCCCCAGGAACCAGGAAGCTGTAGATACAGGGAAACCTCCGCTTCAGTGCAGGAATCCAGGAGACTGCAGAACGCAGGGACGAACCTCTACTTTAGTGCAGGAATCCAGGAGGCTGAAGGATGCAGGGACGAAACCTCTGCTTCAGCACAGGGGAACAGAAGCTGAAGGACGCAGGGAATACCTCCGTATCAGCATAAGGGAACAAGCGGCTTGAAGGGAGCTGAAGGATGCAGGACGTAACCTGGAATCAGCATTGGAGAACAAGCGGCTTGAAGGAAGCTGAAGGACACAGGGCGGAACCTGGTATCAGCAAAGGAAAACAAGCGAGAGCTTGTGGCAAAACAGTTGACATCCAGTTAGGACTATGCTCGGCAAGGAGCATTATGGGAAAGCAATACTTAAAGGCCAGCGGGCCAATCCCCGGCGGGGGTGTGAAGGTACTGCTCCAAATGAGTGAATGCAAGTCTATGTTGCAGTGATAGGCTGCACAGCTGCAATAGATACCAGAGGGCGTGTGTATTGCTTTGGTGAGTGAATCCAGGCTGCAGCAAACATCAGGAGAGGTGCTCCAGGACTGCACAAGTCTGCAAGGTAAGGCAACCAGTAAACCGCGGAGCGGATTCCTTACACATAGAAGTTGGAAGGGGAATTCTGAAGAGAAATGGGGTCTTATATCCAGCTACTGTATAAATCTCATTTGAATAGCATAAAAAAATGAGCGCAGAAAGCACTATAAATTCTAATATGTGACATAGATATGTAAGAGAAAAATGAATATGGGGAAAGGATATCCCTAATTTGCTTTGTGCCGCTCATGTGAGGAGTTTCCAACTCTGCGCTCTGTCATTTGTTCTATTTCTGTTAAACAGGCCCAGTGAGTAATGTGTGCAGTAAAATTCCAGGGAAATGAAAGTGTTACACACAGTGCTCATGACAGTGAATGAGGACCTCCTCACATTGGGTGGGTGGGATTCAAACGACAAATTAATTAATTACAAAGCTACTGTTAATGATTCATTTGTCATTTGAATCCTACCCAACTAGTGTGAGGAGGTCCTCATTCACTGCTTTGAGCACCATCTGTGTTTAACACCTTCATTTCCCTGGTATTGTGCTGCACATATGATGATCACTGTGCCCGTTTGCTCTCTGTGATTTGTTCTAGAAATATTTCTTGCCATTTGAAAGGCAAGATATGATTGTACAGCATATGTTTATTATAGGGTCTGGAATAATGTTGTATGCAATTAGATGCCCATCTGTACGAGCTGGTGTGCAACACACATATTAATGGGTGAAACAATACGGCAGTGAGACACGTCATAGTTTGAGTGCCGGTCCTCAGCTGTTGCTTATGCTGGTCTCTAGGTTTACCAAGTACATGGTACAGGATCTGATCACCAAGGAACATGTAAGAAAGACAAGAACACCGAGTACCAGTTCTACCAATGTTTTTTATTAACCCTCGGTTCTGGATTCACCAATAATTATCCCTATTCTTGATTTTCTGCTGCTAGGCTTTAGAAAAATAATTACCTAAGCCCTCTAACTGGTCTTGCTAGCAGTCCATGGGGTATTTGCCGACACCACATGGGCAAATGAGCAGATGATTTTGTTTGAGGTTTTATTCAGGCGGTAAAGAGGCGGAATGAAAAATAAAACCTAAACTCAAAGTGAAAAAGTGTATAAAAGGGTGAAAGAATGGATAAATAGAAAATAAATAATGGCAACAAGAGGAGGAAACACACAGACTGACACTGTCTAGCACAGGGCTGCGCAAAGTTTTAGCGCTGTGCCCCCTGCCACTGCTCCTACTTGGCTCGCGCCCCCCTTGCCTTCCTAGAGCATCGTGTCTTCTGAGCCATGGTGGGAGAGAGTACAGAGGTCTTGCGCTGTTTCCGGCATTTCATCTAAATGCCTTGGGGAAGAGCGCAGGGTCTCTGTATGCGCCGCCCCCCACCCCCCAGTTTGCACACCAGAACACGAACTCTCATACACACCGTCACACTTATTCTCTCCCACAGAATGTCACACACTCTCTCACTCACATACTCCTCCCCGTCCCACAGCATGCATTCAACGTACGGCTGAGTCCATAGAGACTGCAGCTGTGCGGAGGCTGAGGGAAAGCGGGTGCTTCTTCTGGCCTTAGTGCGCGCCGTCCAGGGATGTGTCTGGGGGCGGGCCAGTGATGTCACGGAGCTGGTTCGCCCTCATTGGGCGAACCGCTCACGTGACTGGCCCTCCGCTCCCCTCAGCGCCAAAACTTAAATTGATCTGCCTCCTCCGCCTCCGCATGCCTGCAGAAGCACACCCTAAAGCCCCCCTCATATAGAGTGCCGGGGGTAGGTCTGCTGCCTCAGCGCGGGTCAGCGGCTAAGCGCTAACCATGCCCGCGGCCTAAGGGTGCCATCCACGAACTTGCTGAAGCTGTGATGATCCGCCCGGGAAAGACCTTGTTCCCCGTTTTCAAGGTAGGAGTTGTGGGTTCTTCCGAGCACTGCTGTCAGGAGCTGTACCCGCTCCGCAGTGCTAACACCCGTTCCCCATGTAGCCAGAAGTGCAGTGAGCCCAGGGATGGCAAGCTCGGCAACTGCAGCTGCTACCTCATCCGCAACCTCTGGTGCCAGTCCACCCACGACCGGGGGGTCACTAGCACTCTGCTCATGTCCTTGCAGCCCCGGAGCTGGAGGGACCTCCTGCACTCCGGGCTGAATAGCGTCAGCCAACACAACAGCTTCGGGGACTTGCCCCTCTGGTAGGACCCTGCGGTCCTCATGATGCTCCAAATCTTCCTCCAGTTGTGCCTTCGACCACCCATCTGTCGGTAAGCCATACCCCGCACATTTCTCCACGACTTTCTCTCTGGTCCACGACCTGAACCTTCCTGAGCGATCGCTCATGGTGCCTTCGTGGTATGGGTGAAGGGAACAGTGACGCTTCTCGTGCTCTTTAGAAGTGTGTGTCAGTTGCTACATGTCTGAGGAGTTCGCAAGCTACAAGGTCCTCACTATATTACAGAGCCCGCAGGAACTGCAATATAGGTTCAATCAGTATCCCACCAGCTGCCACCAGTTTTTTAAAAGCCTGTCACGATGACGCCAACTTTTATCAACACATTTCTATTTCTGGGTACTTGATTGAACAGAACAAGGTGCAAAATAAATTGTGATTTATTTCCTTAATAGACAAACACTCGACATCTGCAGAATACACTTGAAAACAACAATTACTGGAATAAGGGAATGAAAGAAATTGTCCTTTGAAACAAAAGAAATTGTCCTTTGCTTGCAAGCGCAAGAAATGCAGCCTTGGTTTTAAAAGTCCTGTGGTTATTTGGTTATTAATCCCTTCACTCCTGGACTGGTTGCTGCTGTACTGGAACAAAGTCTTGCATCTTTACATCATGGATTAAAATTCAGGAATCATACTGGGGATACCTGGGGAGTCACAGTTATAGACTGCCCAAAGCTATCTTTAACATGTGGATCCAATCCCCTTGTGGGAACAAAGAAACCCACGAATAGCCAAGCTACCCACAGTTCATAAGACCGGTCAAAAGGGCTGTCAGGTGGGCAGGGCGCATGGGTAAGGTTGACACCCATGCCACTTAGCATACCTGGGCTACACCCATAACTTGGGGCCACTGTGTCTGGTTTCTGACTCAGAGGTGTCACTACCCTGACATCTGCTGTTCATCAGTATGCCAGTATTGTATACATTATGGGTCGTTGGGTCTTTTCATAATTGACACTCTTTTAGACAGGGGGACTCTAAATCTGTTAGAGCCTTTTGAGGCTCCATCATAAAAATAACTACAGCCCTTTGAGGCTTGGTCATAAAATAGCTCATTCACCCATATCACAGCTGGATGTCCAAGTAATTCCTGCTTGGACTTACAAAAAATACCTCCTGCCTTACATTTAACATCTGCCATTATGTGTCGGTTAGAGGGCATGGCAAGCAATGCATCTTGTCTTTTACCCTCGCAGACAGGGAATGGCCTGTAAATGGGGAATAAAAATGGCGGGGACAGGGCAACAACAGTTATGCATAGCAAATCAGGTATTAACCCTTTCCTCCCCGTCACAGATGAGTTTGCAATCTAGCCCAAGAAACTACTGTTGAAGAGAACTCTGCTCTCCGTAGTTGGACTAGAGCCAACGAAACGCGTTGAGTGAGCAAGAGGAGGAGAAGTAACCGACGGAAACGGAGAATCGTGATGCCAAAGCTCTACGGAGAGCAGAGTGCCATTTCCAGCGGCCGCACTAGGAAGAAACACAAGGCAAACCAGAGAGAGGAGACATCCACCGGAATCCTACGTCGGAGGGGAGAGAGACAATCCTCAACTAAAAGATAACTTTTGATGCCCCGAATGACATTACGAAATGTGAGTGTGCATCGAGAGGGACTATTTTATATGTGCATGTTGTATTAAAGTTTCTTTTACATATTGCGCTATTAGTCCCTTTTTCTCCTATTCCTGCCAAGATCCAATTGTACATGCACCTACAACTACAACCATCGTTCCACCCACAACTGCCACATTACCAATGGGCTGCTGTTTACCTACTGTTTCTGCCAAACAACCACTCCCTCACCTTGTGTTTACTAGGAGATTATGTTCACCAAAGCTAAAAGGGGTATACAGTATGCCTAGATTCCTTCCTTGCAGTACTCCACGTAGACCTGTAGGGGTGCACAGAAGAGTCAAGTTCAGACCCAGAACTGATAGAAATTAGAATCTTCCATGTGGCCAGTGGCCATCTTAGCTTGGGATTCATAACCCCACCCAGCTTGCTAGTTGTTGCTTGTAAACTTTTTGTTTTAGTGTAGCAGTCTGGCTATTCTCTTTCCCCTGCTTTTTGTCTTTCCCTGGCTACCATTACTTTGCGTCTAGCTCTGCAGACTTTATTGGTACCTTTTTGTTTTGTCTTGTATTCCTTTTGAACTTCTTGCCTGTGTTCTTTTGCCTTTCCCTGGCTAATATTTATTTATAAAATGTTTTACCAGGGAGTAATACATTGAGAGTTACCTCTCGTTTTCAGGTATGTTCTGGGAATAGAGTTAAGTTGACAAATAATACATGGTTACACATACAGTTAGATAAGTGAACAGGGTATACATTATATACAAGATATTGCATGCACAGTTAAAGATAATATATATTATGGGCATATGTAACAGTTACAGATAAGATTAAGATGTGAGACAGCTTTAGTTTTGAAAGAACTTAAACTGGTGGTGGATGTGAGAGTCTCCGGTAGGTTGTTCCAGTTTTGGGGTGCACGATAAGAGGAGAAGGAGCGGCTGGATACTTTGTTGAGCCTTGGGACCATGAACAGTTTTTTGGAGTCAGATCTCAGATGATAAGTGCTGCAGGTGGTAGGGGTGAGGAGCTTGTTTAGATAGTCGGGAAGCTTGTAAGGAAAGAACTGTATTTGAAGGCAAGACAGGAAAGGTGAACTTTGCGCCTAGACTCAAGTGATAACCAATCTAGTTCTTTGAGCATTTCACAGTAATGTGTGTTGTAGTTGCATTGGAGAACAAAACGGCATATTGAATTTTAGAAGGGTCAAGTTTGCTAAGGTGGGTTTGGGGTGCCGAGCTGTATGCTATGTCTCCATAGTCGATAATTGGCATTAGCATCTGCTGTGCGATACGCTTTCTGACCAGCAGGCTTAGGGAGGATTTGTTCCTGTAAAGTACACCTAGTTTGGCATAGGTTTTGGATGTCAGAGTATCAATGTGCATCCCGAATGTTAAGTGGGAGTCAAACCATATGCCCAGGTATTTAAAACTAGTAACATGAGTTAGGGTGGTGTTAGCATTGGTTCTGATCTGGAGCTCAGTCACTGGAAGCTTTAAAATTTTAGTTTTTGTCCCAAATACCATTGTTACAGTCTTGTCAGTGTTGAAAAACAGTTTGTTTTGGGAAATCCAGTTTTCGAGTCTCAAAAAGTCAGCCTGAAGTATGTGTTGAAGGTTGGAGAGGCTATGGCTGTGTGCATATAGGATTGTGTCATCTGCATACATGTGTATTGAAGCTTCTTTACAAGCTGTGGGAAGATCATTGATGAACACTGAGAAGAGTAGGGGCCCCAGAACAGAGCCTTGCGGGACACCACAGGTGATATCCAAGGGATTGGAGTTAGAGCCTGAGGTGGACACATGTTGGGATCTACCTGATAGGTAGGAATGAAACCAGTTTAAAGCATGCTTCCCTATTCCAGCAATGGAATTTGTTAAGCAGGATAGCATGATCATCAGTATCAAAAGCCCTTGCAAAATCTAGGAATATTGCACCAGTGAGTTGTCCCCATTCCATTCCACACGGGATTTAATTGCAAACTTTTAGCAGGGTAGTTACGATGGAGTGTTTGGGGATGAAAGCCAGATTGGAATTGGCTAGGGAAATTTGTCTTGGTATAGTAATCACTTAATTGGGATTGAACACATTTTTCCATGACTTTGGATAGTATTGGGAGAAGAGAGATTGGCCTGAAGTTTGAGACAATGTTTTTGTCCCCACTTTTGAAGATTGGGATAGCTCTAGCAGTTTTCCAGGTCTTAGGGATATGGCCTGCAGACAGAATAGAGTTGACTATGGAAGCAATTGGTTTGGCAATGGTTGGGGCACCAAGTCTTAGGAACTTAGATTGTAGTAAGTCCGGTCCACATTGGCTGCTTAGTTTTAATTTGAGGAGCGCTTGTGTAATTTCCTCTTCAGATACTGGGCCAAATTGAAAATTGTGGGCAGTGTTGGGAGGGGGTGGGGCAATATGGGTACTCCCAGGATGAGATTCAAGTTTGTGGTTTGGGTTGCGTTTCGCTAATAAGTTAGTAGCGCACCCCACAAAGTAGTCATTAAATGCATTTGCAATGTCAGTGGGGTTTGCCAGACTAATATCCCCCTTAGTGATATTACTTGGTTGTTGATGGTTTGATGGCTGGAATATGATGTTGAAAACCTTCCAGAAGTTAGCTGGGTTTGATGTATTCTAGAGGAGATTGCCAAAGTAATATTGTGCTTTTGCATGCCTTGTTTGCCTTGTGCACATGTTCCACAGGCATCTGTAGTGATTGAGATCATTGGTAGTGCCAGTTACTTTGTAGCTTTTTCACAAGGCATCCCGGAAATGGTAGAGTGCTATAAGGTCAGTTGTAACCCATGGAAGGTGGGCTCCCCGTACCCTTTTTCTGCGTAGTGAAGCATGGGTATCACAGAGTTTTAAGAACTCGGATTGGAAATAGTCGAGCGCAGAATCGGGGTCGGGAATTAAATCGATTCTGTGCCAAGGGCAGTTGGTAACGTCAGCCAGAAACTGTTGTGGGTTAAAGTTTGTAAATGTTCTAGTGAGGAGAACTTTAGGGCTTGATTGGGGTGGTTTAATTTTCCTTACACAGTACACTATTGCATGGTCACTGAAAATGTCAGGAAGGATGCCAGAGGATTCGATTTTGCTGGGATTTGAGGAGAGAATCCAGTCTAGCAAGGAATGGTTGTGCGATTTCAGATTTGTCTGTGTGGGTTGGGAAATGAGTTGCGATAGGTTAAGCGACTTGATTTGTATCTGGATTTTGTGTTTTTTAGGGTCGACCCAATTGAAGTTGAAATCCCCAAGAACTAGTAGCTCTCTCTTCTCATTCTGAGAGGAAATGGAGCCAAGAAACTGGGTGATATCAGTCAGAGACTGTAGATGGGCTTTAGGGGGCGGTAGATGACAGCAACCAAGATGGGCTAAGAAAAGGGGAGGCAGATTCTGCCAACTAGGATTTCAAAAGAGGGTGGGCTTGGGGGCAATTTAACAGTGTAAATTGTAAGGTGTCTGCAATATAAAATAACACCCCTCCTCCTCTCTTTGACCCATCTCTCCTAGAAATGGAGTATCCCTGAATGGTGATTTTGCATCAGGAGTTTTAGGGGTTAGCCTTGTTTCTATGAGAACGATGGCTTTGGGTTTATGCATAAGGCACCATGCTCATATTTCATCCAGTTTGGGCAGCAAGCTCCGGATATTTATGTGGGCGACAGATAAACCTTTTTGGAATTTAAAGGTGGCATTCTCAGGGGTATGGGACAGAGCTAAAATGGGAGGACCTGGGTTAGGTTCAATATCACCTGCTAAAGAGAGTAATAGTATGAGTAGAAATTTGAGTAGTTGTTTGCAAGTTGTAAATTTGTGCTGTTTGCCATTAGAGTGAGCGGTGGTTGGTGTGCTGGTTTTTAGAGTTTTCCACCAACATTCAATAGATAGTGCAAGGCTTTTGAGTAGTCCAGGGTGTATGCTGATATTGGGTGTGGGCCAGGAGGGAGGGGATTGTAATGGATAGAGTGAGTAACATTTCCATGAGGCCACGAGAAAGAACAAAGTTGAGGTATATACCAGGTTTATTATGCCAGAGATAATAAAGCCAAGTGTGTGTGCACAGACTAAACAGCAGGGGTGTGCCTTTTCCTTGTCAAATGTTTTGCTGCATTGCAATGCTAGGGTCTATTCAGGGTTTGCAGTGGGCTGAGTGGGTGAGAGTTGAGGGAGGGGGAGGTAGTTGTATGCAGTCAGTGTTGGGAGAGGCTGCAGTGAAGTAAGTTGTAAAGGGGTGGGCGGTTTAGTGTGCAGGCTAGCAAGCATGGGATCATAGTGTGGTCAGAGTAGCTCACCGTGTGTTGCCTTGTGTAGAAGAGTTTGCAGTAGGTCCAGTTCCCAGTCACCTCTAGTCAAACTATAGTCTAACTATATATATTCAATGAAAAGGCTCACTTTAAATGCCGCACTCTAAAATGCCAATGCAAGGGGGGGGTGTTAGTTTTATACATCTAAATCAGTCACATGACCCTCCACCCTCCCCAATAAATCAGCTTGTTCCAGTTCGGCAATTAGCAGCACACAGTTAAGAGAGAAAAAAAACAAAAACAAACAAAAAAAAACAACTTTTGATGTTCAAACATATCAAAAGATCAATAATAAAGGTCGGTGGGGTAATTCTTTTAAAACAGGACTTGCAGATCAGAAACATACCAAAAGATCAATAATAAAGTCCGGGTGGGGTTATTCATTTAAAACAGGACTTGCAGATCAGAAACATACCAAAAGATCAATAATAAAGGCTGAGTGGCCTTTATGTTGCTTTTGCATGTAACTCTGCACACTTTGCAAATAGGTTTTTATTTTGCCCTTTGTGTACCTACCTTGGTGTGAGCATTAAACACTATCTATTTAATTTATTAGTCGCTTGTTGTTTTGGGGGTTTCTGTGTTACCTCCAAGGCCTCCATATGCCTGATCGTATAGCAGGAGATTACAACTGAGATGTAACAGGGCATAGTTTGTGGAGCCATTGAAAGGATGTTAGGAAGAGAAGACCAGAGACAGACCAAAAAGAGAGTTAGAGAACTAACAGCAGTATGTTTAATATACTGTTTGGAGAAGAGAAGCCCAGAGAGAAGGTTGCAATAGTTGGGAGTAATGTTATTGATGGTGAAACAAAATAGAGCGATTGGGCCTGGTTAGATTCCCACATAGTCTTCTCCCACGTATCTTTATACTATAGATTTCTGTCTGGTTGGGTTGATATCAATAACTCACTAGTATGATAGACCAGGAGTTCTTTAACTTTACGTCTCATGGTCAATTTAAATGTTTATAATGATTTGGAGGATATACATTTAGTTAATCAATACATTAATAAATACAAGTTATATATGTATCAAAATTAATTAACTGAGCACAGCCAGAAACAAATTTCAGGTTCTTTGGGGACTACCACCAAAAGACCTGAAAGCCATGGATATAGTTGGATATAATTGTGGATATAGCCATGGATATAATTGTGATAATTAAGTAGTGATAAAGTCAATTCTGCAGAGTATTTTTTATTAGTAATTTTGCTTTTAGTAATTTAATTTACAGATTTTAAATATTTGAGTTCTGTCTTTTTTGTTTACTTCTGTTAGAGAATTGTCTGAATGAGGAACAGAACAGGAAGCCTGATATCTACGGAATCTGGCTGTGTCCCCACAGCCCAGAAGTGCCACAAAGCAATGATTCTTGTCATATGTTGGACACGTACAAGGAACCAATGCCGCATGATGGTGAATTTACAGACTTTGTGCAGTACATAGCAGAGACTGACTCGAAGTATGGGTCAAGCAAAATATATGAGAGCGATTCAAGAAGAAGCTGCAGTGCTCAGCTTTGTTTCTGTTGTGAGTGTGGGGACAATTTCTCACAGGATACGAGCACACTCACACACCTTTGTGTCCACATTAGAGAGCAACCTTTTAGCTGTACAGACTGTGGCAAAAGTTTTTTACTGAAGAGAAAACTCCTTTCACACCAGAGGATTCACACAGCAGAGAAACCTTTTAGTTGTAATGAGTGTGAGAAACAGTTCAATTTGAAGGGGAAACTCCTAAGACACCAGAATATTCATACAGGGCAGAAACGTTTCACACGTAGAGAGTGTGGGAAAAGCTTTTCACATAAAAGCTGCCTCCTCACACACTACAGGATTCATACAGGCGAGAAACCTTTCTCGTGTACAGTGTGTGGGCAACAATTCAGTGATAAGAGCGTCTTCCACAAACACCAGAGGATTCATACAGGGGAGAAACCTTTCACATGTACAGAGTGTGGGAAAGGCTTTTCACAGAAGAGCGACCTCCTCATACACCACAGGATTCATACAGGGGAGAAACCTTTCACATGTACAGTGTGTGGGAAAAGCTATTCACAGAAGAACAGCCTCCTCATACACTACAGGATTCACACAGGGGAGAAACCTTTCACATGTACAGTGTGTGGGAAACAATTCGGTGATAAGAGCGTCTTCCACAAACACCAGAGGATTCATACAGGGGAGAAACCTTTCACATGTACAGAGTGTGGGAAAGGCTTTTCACAGAAGAGCGACCTCCTCATACACCACAGGATTCATACAGGGGAGAAACCTTTCACATGTACAGTGTGTGGGAAAAGCTCTTCACAGAAGAACGACCTCCTCATACACGAGAGGATTCACACAGGGGAGAAACCTTTTGTATGTACAGAGTGTGGGAAACAATTCAGTAGTAAGAAAAATCTCTTCAATCACGAGAAGATTCACACAGGGGAGAAAGCTTTCACATGTACAGAGTGTGGGAAAAGCTTTTCACAAAAGAGCCATCTCCTCACACACTACAGGATTCACACAGGGGAGAAACCTTTCACATGTACAGTATGTGGGAAACAATTCAGTGATAAGAGCGCCTACCTCCAACACCAGAGGATTCATACAGGGGAGAAACCTTTCACATGTACAGAGTGTGGGAAAGGCTTTTCACAGAAGTGCGACCTCCTCATACACCACAGGATTCATACAGGGGAGAAACCTTTCACGTGTACAGTGTGTGGGGAAAGCTATTCACAGAAGAACAGCCTCCTCATACACAACAGGATTCACACAGGCGAGAAACCTTTCTCGTGTACAGTGTGTGGGAAACAATTCAGTGATAAGAGCGTCTTCCACAAACACCAGAGGATTCATACAGGGGAGAAACCTTTCACATGTACAGAGTGTGGGAAAGGCTTTTCACAGAAGAGCGACCTCCTCATACACCACAGGATTCATACAGGGGAGAAACCTTTCACATGTACAGTGTGTGGGAAAAGCTACTCACAGAAGAACAGCCTCCTCATACACTACAGGATTCACACAGGGGAGAAACCTTTCACATGTACAGAGTGTGGGAAACAATTCAGTGATAAGAGCGTCTTCCTCAAACACCAGAGGATCCATACAGGGGAGAAACCTTTCACATGTACAGAGTGTGGGAAAGGCTTTTCACAGAAGAGCGACCTCCTCATACACCACAGGATTCATACAGGGGAGAAACCTTTCACATGTACAGTGTGTGGGAAAAGCTCTTCACAGAAGAACGACCTCCTCATACACGAGAGGATTCACACAGGGGAGAAACCTTTTGTATGTACAGAGTGTGGGAAACAATTCAGAAGTAAGAAAAATGTCCTTAATCACCAGAAACTTCATACAGTGGAAAAACCTTTCACATGTACAGCGTGAGTGTGGGAAAAGATTTTCATGGATGACCAGTCTCCTCCTACACACGAGCTTTCATGCAGGGGGAAAAGCATTCACATGTGCAGAGTGGGAAACCATTCTGTAGAAAGGAATATCTTCTCAAACACCAGAATATTCATACAGGGGAGAAACCATTTGCTTATTCAGAGTAGAATTGGGTAATATACTAGTAGGATAGTAATACTGTGGGGTTGGGTCTAGCAGAGAGGACAGGGGTAGGTCTACCAGAGAGAGGAGTGGTGGCGGGTCTGGAAGAGATGAGGTGGGTCTGCGAGGGGCGGGTCTGGGAGAGAGAGAGTTGTGGCGGGTCTGGGAGAGAGAGAGAGAGATGGGGCATTGGTTTGTAATAAAGAGGAGGTGGTGGGTTGTGTAGTTAGGAGATGAGTGGGTTCGGTCGGGTTATGCAGAGAGAGGAGGGGGATGCGTCTGGGAGTGCCATGACTTTCACATGCTGCAGCTTCAAGGAATCCTGTTTCTTCATCTAACCTGCTCCCTCTTAACCTCTTCCTCCTCTCCCCTATGCCTCTTAAACCCTTCCTCTCCTCCGAATCAAACTCGTGATTCTCCTCTTCCTCCATGTCTTTTAACCCCCTCCTACCCCACGCCTCTTAACCCCCACATACCACCCACATGCACCATAAATGTGTGTAGTAGAGGTTGCTAATGCTTTGTACAGGTATGGTGAAGAAAAATGGGCCTTGGTGGAATTTAGTTCATTTAAAAAAAATTAAAAATGTAACATTCAAAAATGTTTTATTTGAAAAATGTAAATATACTAAAATGTATTTGCTTTTTTTACATTTTTTTTATAACTTTATTATATTCATTTTCTGCACAGATAATACATTTCATATCATTTCATTCTTTCAACAACATATGTAAGTAGAGCTGAACAGAGCAAATGGTACAGACAAATCATAAGAAGGAAAAAGTTGGGGAGGGTCGGTGTATCGAAGGTCTTTTTGACTTCTGTTCTTGTATTTGTCACCTTTGGTGATCCACAGCATGTCAATGTGTTGACCCTTTCTGGCCCCTGCATGGCCCTACTCCCACCCTGTTCCTTGTATGTTCCTGCATCTAGTCAAAGGAGAACGCATCTAGAACTATCATAGCAATACTGTGGTGACATTCAATCTTGGGATGTCTGTCTGGGCCAACCAAGGCAGCTAGACTTTTTGGACTTTATTGCCAGTCATTAACTAGACCTGTTAACTTCTCCATCTGGCACACAAACCAAATTTTGTTCCTAATCTTGGCCAGGGTCGGAATCTCATTTTGTTTCCACAATGCTGCGATCTCGCACCTCGTTGCTGTTAAAGTGGGCTATTAACTTAGAAGTAGTTCTGGATATACCCTGTATTGGTCTACTCAGTAAGAACAGCCAGGGGTCCATGGGGATGTCGAGGCCCAAAATCCTCTGTAGCCAATCTTTAATTTGGTCCCATAAAGGTGTAAGACGAGGACAAGACCACAGCATGTGCAGCAAGTCAGCTGGCTCTCCACACTGTTTGGGACACAATGGGGAGCAACCCGGAACAAATTTAGATAGTTTAAGTGGAGTGAGATACCACCTTATCAGGACCTTGTATGCGTTCTCCTTTAATGTCATGCAAATTGAGCTCTTTGAAGCCGCCAGATAAATCTCTTCCCATTCTTCCGCCTCCAACTCTTCACCCAGGTCTGCTTCCCACTTAGCTATGGATTGGCGCTTCCTAGAGTACTCCTGCCCAGAACAGATCACTTCCCTGTACATTCGAGAGGTTAGTCCACTTGTATCTGTTTCCAATATACAGATATTTTTTTTTTCAAAATTCGTCTATAGTGGGCAGGGTGAAATTTTATTATAGAAGGCCTGAGTCTGGAGGTACCTAAAGAATTCTGAGTTGGGGATGTATTTTGTCTGACTTAATTTAATCAAAAGTTTTGATACCAATCCTACCCTCCAGATTTTTGAGTCTACCATACCCTCTTTGTGTCCAAATTTTAAAATCCAAGCTATTCAGGCCCGGAGCAAAGTCAGAGTTATTTAGTAATGGTGACATTAACGAATCTTTGTAAGATCGAAAACTTCTAAATTTGGAGGCCTCCCAAACTGCTAATGAATTGGTCATTGAAGAAAGTGTCTCACGTATGGAGTTAAGCATCCTTTTAGGGGACCAAATCAGATTATGTGGATCTATTGGTGCCCACAATTTACTCTCTAGTGCCACCCATCTTTTAGACTCGGGATCAGTATGCCACTGTGAAATGTGGCATAATTGGGCTGCTTTGTAATATGACAACAAGCAAAGTACCGCTAACCCGCCTCCCAAAATTGGTCTCTTGAGTATTTTACTACTAACTCTCTGGGTTTTGCCTTTCCACAGAAATGTAGACGCTGTTTTACATTTATTAAGAATGAAATGCATTTTTTCTAAGAAATATATTTCACAAAAATTAACCTGGTACGATTTTTGATTACTTTCCCCTCAATTGGGCATACTATATCTAGATGTCTTAGAACCCCCATAGTGGGTGTTAGTTAGACTATATCTAGATATACACCTTCTCTGTACTTCATTGGAAGTTTACTTTTGGATTTTAGCATCCCTTATGTGGGAGTAGTGTTACTTGTTAATTATATGTATTTCTGTTTAATGTTTGTTTCTTTATTAATTTATTGTTGTAGATCTGTGGTCTATATGACCTTATAATAAATATTGTTACATTTTATTAATCCGTTGTGCGCTGGTGTGTGCATTGTCTTACTTTTAGATTTTTTTTTTTTTTTGGGGGGGTTGGGGGGTTTATCATGATAAGTTACTTAATATCGTTATCGTGTCACATTTTTTGTTATTGGCAACCCTAGTGCAAAGTGTGGGAAACAATTCAATACAAAGTGTGAACTGACACAGAGGGTTGAAACAATATGCTTGTTTAAAACAATTCAGTGTTTAAGGTCACCTCTTCAGACACCAGCAAATTCAAGGAACGAACTAAGGAAAAGCTTTCTTCTACCGCCTCACACACCACAGGATTTACATAGGGTAAATAATTTACATGTTTATATAGTTATATCATTGGGGGAAAAAATGGGAAAGGGCAAGCAATGCAATGTTCAAATCAAGGAGGAATGGGTGACTTAAAACATAGATCTTTAATAGAATGCTATTTAAAATAAACACTGGTGAAATAGGGAATACAGTGAATGAACACAAATATATATACAACAAAAAGTTAAAAGTAGTCCAGAACAGGCCCCAAAAAGGAGTCACACTAAATAATGATTGCACTGAAATGGTAAACAATGGCAGTAGAGATGCTGTAACATATAAGGATATTTAGTATGTAATACTTGTGGAAAGGAGTGCTTTGATTCAGCTTTCAGTGAAATATGTATTAGGTTGTGGTGTGTGTGTGTATATATATATATTGTGACAGAAACCAGGGGATGGTAATAAATTCCATATATAGGGCTCCCAGGATACTGAACAGTTTCTATCCTGTTTGGCCTGGGAGTGCAGCCTTATAATACATGCACTCCATCCCACAGTTTGGCAAGCGCTGGAACTGAGGGATGAGAGATCCAGACCAGAGTTTGTCTGCTGCCTGATTTCTGTCACCTGTCATGCTAATTAGAAATCAGGTATGTAAGACTGATTTCCTGTTTCCTCTCCCCTCTCCCCAAGAGCCTGGAGACAGGAAGGCTGCTGGAAGCAGAGAGGAGAAAAGCCTCTCCCCAAACAGGTTAAATGTTTCTGTTCCTTTTTGTCTAAAACTGAAAAGTACCTTGTTTTGTTGTTGGAAGTGGAAAAGCCACTTCCACCCTGAGTTAGGGAAAATCTAAGTTAAGTTATCGCTCAGGTGAGCAGCTTTTTGTTTTGATGTGTTTCTGTTGTATGTTCTGTGGCAGTCTCAGTGCCTGGGACTGAATAAACCAGGCATAGCCTGTTTAAAGGAACAGTACGTGACGCCTCATCATTTAACCTACCCTAAAAGACCGTGTTCTAACAGTCCCGGACAAACGGCGGAGCCCCGGAGTAAGCTGTTTGTCACATATGGTGGAGAATGCGGGCAGAACACTAAAAGGTCTGCGGGTTAAAGAACTTTGAAAAAAAAAAAAGGGGGGGGGGTTCTCTCCAAACAAGATGGAAGACGTGGTGAGTGCGCTGGTACGCAATGTCGCTGTCCAGAAAGACGCGAATGAAACCCAGCAACAGCTGTTCATAGCCCAGCAAAAGACTAATGCAAACCAGCAAGAGACTAATGCAAACCAGCAACAGACGAATGCAGCCCTGCAAGAGGCGAATGCAACCCAGCACCAGCTGTTAATAGCCCAGCAAGAGGCGACTGCAGCTCTGCAAATCGCGAATGCAAACCAGCAAGAGACAAACCGCTTGCTGAGAGAGGAGCAACAACGGTTCACCCAGGGCTTACAGCAGGAACTCGAGATCCTGAGGGGGACTATCAGTAACCTTCCACTGGCAGAGGCAGCCCCAGTCCCGAAAATGACCAGGGCAAGCCACTACCTCCAGAAGATGGGGCCCTCGGATGATGTGGAAACCTATCTTCTTACGTTTGAACGCACGGCACAGAGAGAGGGATGGCCAGAAGCTGAGTGGGCCAGTCTAATCGCACCCTTCCTAAGCGGCGAACCCCAGAAGGCTTACTTTGATCTAGAGCCAGCCGAAGCTAACGTGTATGCAAAATTGAAGTTCAAGATCCTCGCCCGCCTCGGCATAACCACGGCTGTTCGTGCCCAAAGATTCCTCGCATGGTCCTTCACGTCGGATAAAGCCACCCGAAGCCAGATGTATGACCTCATCCACCTCGCTCGGAAGTGGCTACAACCCGAGATCAACTCAGCAAGCCACATCATGGAACGGTTGGTCATGGACCAGTTCTTGAGGAAACTTCCCTCTGCCCTACGCCGTTGGGTCAGTCAGAGTGACCCCCACAATGCAGACGAGCTGGTGGCCCTCGTAGAAAGGTACAATGCAGCAGAAGAGCACCCGCAACCCATAGTCGTGGAGCATCCCCACTACCCAAAGTTCCAGGACTCTTCCAGAGACGGTAAAAGGGTACCAGGGTTAAGGGGGGCTGAAGAGCGACGACCGCCTTCACACAGCACCAGTAACAATGGCTCGCACACTAAGGGCAACAGCCAACATGGCGAGCCGAAAAAAGGCTCTAAGTGGGACACAAACTATGTACCTAAATGTGTAATTGTTACGAGAGGCGCCACACCACAAAAGTCTGCCCACTAAATGCTGAACCCATGCAATGCAACAGCGTTGAACCTTATTAGCTGTGGTCCCAATGTATGGGCCCTAGCCCAGAGGACCCCTTGAATAACCATCTGTGGGCATTTGTAAAGGTTAATGGTAAGAGGGTTCGGGCACTTCTTGACTCTGGGAGCATGGTCACACTAGTGTCCGAATACATGTTGCCCATTAAGAAGAAACAGGTAAACAGTTCACAAAGAGTGGCAATTTGTTGTATACATGGGGATAATCATGAATATTCCACTGTTGATGTTTTTTTTGAAACAGAGTTTGGTTCTTTAGATTTCAAAGTGGGTATAGTACCCAAACTGGCACATGATGTGTTAATAGGGACCGACATTCCCCATTTTCTAAAAATGTGTTCCTCCTCTCAGAATAGCGCCCAGAGTTCGATAGCGGACCATAATGAAGTAACAAAAGAAACAAATCCTTTCCCTTTTTCAGAAATAGAGGTTGACGAGGGCCCAAATAAGAAGGGGGAAAAGGAGGAGTGCTGTAAAATTCCCTTCCCCATGGCTACCTTGGTAGGGAATACCCCAAATCAAGATGTTGAACAGGCACTTACCACCCCAAAACAGGATAAGACCCTCGCTGACATAGAGGTCAGTCCTGGGAATTTTAAGAAGGCCCAGTGGGAAGACCCCACATTAGCAGTAGCAAGGGGGAATATACGGGACCAGAATAGTACTACTGGCCTACCAGATAGGTCACTTACCTACCCCTACTTCGAGGTAGAGAATAACCTAGTATATCGGGTTGATAAAAGGAAATCAATTATAACTAAACAATTGTTGGTACCACGGACATTCCGTAATGTAGTATTACACCTCGCACATAGTCACCCATTGGGGGGACACCTAGGGGTGGAAAAGACAAAAGAAAAGGTTCTCCGAAGCTTCTATTGGCCTGGGGTTCTGGCAGAAATGACAAATTATTGCTCCTCATGCCCAGAATGTCAGATCACCGCCCCGTTCAAAGCGTACCGTAGCCCATTGGTACCCCTTCCCATAATAGAGGTGCCATTTGACCGGATTGCTATGGATCTAGTAGGACCCCTAATAAAGTCCGCTAGGGGACATCAGCATATATTGGTAATATTAGATTATGTCACCCGATATCCGGAGGCAGTTCCCCTACGTAGCACCTCTGCTAAAAACATAGCAAAAGAGTTAATAGTTCTGTTTTCCCGGGTCGTAATTCCTAAAGAGATCTTATCTGACCAAGGAACACCATTTATGTCCCAAGTAACAAAAGAGTTATGTAAACTCCTAAAAATCAAGCATCTCAGAACCTCAGTCTATTATCCACAAACAGATGGTTTAGTGGAACGGTTCAATAAAACCTTAAAGAGCATGTTACGCCGGGCGGTCGATAAGGATGGGAAAAACTGGGATTGTTTGTTACCATACCTGTTATTTGCCATTAGGGAAGTTCCCCAATCATCCACAGGCTTCTCCCCGTTTGAACTATTGTATGGCCGACACCCAAGGGGCTTACTGGATATAGCCAAAGAGACTTGGGAACATGAGGTTACCCCTTACAGAAGTGTAATAGAGCATGTTGCCCAGATGCAGGACCGCATAGCTGCAGTCCTACCTATAGTGAGGGAACACATGGAAAAAGCTCAAGAAGCACAGAGGAACACGTATAATAAGGGTGCTAGGGTCAGAATTTTTTTTTCAGACGATAGGGTGCTAGTTCTGGTTCCCACCGTAGAGAGTAAATTCCTTGCTAAGTGGCATGGGCCATATGAGGTCTTGGAAAGAGTGGGAGAAGTAAATTATAAGGTGAGACAGCCAGGTAGGAGGAAACCTGGGCAAATTTACCATATAAATCTACTTAAGCCCTGGAAAGATAGAGAGGTCTTGTTAACCCTAGTACCCCCAGGTCAGTCAGAGAATCGAGAAACTGACCCAGAGGTTAGCATAGCTGAAACCCTGTCCGTTCATCAGAAACGAGAGGTTCAGAATTTAGTGAGAAGAAACAAAGAAGTCTTCTCTACACAGCCAGGTAGAACTAGCGTAATTGAACATGACCTAGTCTCTGAACCGGGGGTCCGAGTTAACCTTAAACCGTACCGAATCCCAGAGGCCAAAAGAGAGGCTATAAGTTTAGAGGTTAAAAAAATGCTAAAACTAGGCGTAATTGAGGAATCCCAAAGTGGGTGGAACAGCCCTATAGTCTTAGTCCCAAAGCCAGATGGTACAACAAGGTTTTGTAATGACTACCGGAAACTAAACGCAGTGTCAAAATTTGATACTTATCCTATGCCCAGGGTAGATGAACTTGTAGAGAGACTGGGCAAAGCCCGATATCTCACAACCCTAGACCTAACAAAAGGGTACTGGCAGGTTCCCCTCACAGAAAGGGCAATAGAAAAGACAGCCTTCTCAACCCCAGACGGCCTCTTTCAGTATAGGGTGCTGCCTTTTGGCTTACATGGAGCTCCCGCCACATTCCAAAGAATGATGGATAAAATTTTAAAACCACATGCTCGGTACGCTGCCGCCTACCTGGATGATGTGGTAATCCATAGTGAAGATTGGCAATCCCACCTTCCAAAGGTCCAAGCTGTGCTCGACGCAGTTCGGTCTGCTGGACTAACTGCTAACCCCGCTAAATGCACTATTGGTCTGGAGGAGGCCAAGTATCTGGGGTATTCTATTGGCAGAGGTTTACTCAAACCCCAAACACTCAAAGTAGAGGCGATACAAAATTGGCCTAGGCCAGTTACAAAAAAACAAGTAAAGACCTTTTTGGGGTTAATTGGGTACTATAGAAGGTTTATTCCCATTTTTGCAACTAAGGCAACCCCACTAACCGACCTCACAAAAGCAAGAGGACCGCTAATGGAAAGTGGTCCCCCGAAACCGAACAGGCCTTTAGAAGCCTGAAAGAAGCTCTCTGTGCCCAACCAGTGTTGGTCACACCTGACTTCTCCAAAGAGTTCATAGTCCAAACCGACGCATCTGAGGTAGGGCTGGGGGCGGTACTCTCCCTGGAGTCTCAAGGTGAGGAGCACCCCATCCTTTATTTAAGTAGGAAACTAAATCCCCAGTAGAAAAATTACTCCATAGTCGAGAAAGAGTGTCTCGCAATAAAGTGGGCTGTAGAGACTCTCAAATACTACCTGTTGGGGAGAAAATTCTGGTTGATCACAGATCATGCACCCCTTACCTGGATGTGTCAAAACAGAGAAAAGAATGCTAGAGTGACCAGGTGGTTCCTAAGCCTACAACCCTTTAAATTTTCTGTGGAACACAGGTCAGGGCACAAACATGGCAATGCTGACGGGTTGTCAAGGATGCACTCCCTAATATCCATGGTCGCTCATCCCTCGAGGTCTGAGCTGGGGGGGAGGATATGTGACAGAAACCAGGGGATGGTAATAAATTTCATATATAGGGCTCCCAGGATACTGAACAGTTTCTATCCTGTTTGGTCTGGGAGTGCAGCCTTATAATACATGCACTCCATCCCACAGTTTGGCAAGCGCTGGAACTGAGGGATGAGAGATCCAGACCAGAGTTTGTCTGCTGCCTGATTTCTGTCACCTGTCATGCTAATTAGAAATCAGGTATGTAAGACTCATTTCCTGTATCCTCTCTCCTCTCCCCAAGAGCCTGGAGACAGGGAGGCTGCTGGAAGCAGAGAGGGGAAAAGCCTCTCCCCAAACAGGTTAAATGTTTCTGTTCCTTTTTGTCTAAAACTGAAAAGTACCTTGTTTTGTTGTTGGAAGTGGAAAAGCCACTTCCACCCTGAGTTAGGGAAAATCTAAGTTAAGTTATCGCTCAGGTGAGCAGCTTTTTGTTTTGATGTGTTTCTGTTGTATGCACTGTGGCAGTCTCAGTGCCTGGGACTGAATAAACCAGTATGTGACGCTTCATCACTTAACCTACCCTAAAAGACCGTGTTCTAACAGTCCCGGACAAACGGCGGAGCCCCGGAGTAAGCTGTTTGTCACAATATATACACACATACACACACACACACACTTTATGTGCATTTTAATTCACTTATGACACCACAGCTGACCACTAGGCTGCAACTAATGTAAATTCTAATTGTAATGACCCCTCCTGACTGATAATGTTAAAGCAATAGGATGACATTTCGGGTGGGTGCCAAGAACACAAATTAACACATAAAAGCCTTGATAAAGGAAAGCATTATAGAATAGAAAATACCAGAAAGTCACGTTTAGTCTTGTTAGCCATTAAGAGGAGTGGTTAATCTGTATTATGTGGTCAGTCTGTATACAGTGTATACAATGTAATGTTGGTCAGTGACTTGGTAAGAGAGTGAAGATGTAGCAGTTTCCAACCTGCTTGTATCTCTTTGCTTGAAGTACAGAAATAAAGTTCTGCAATGCTGCAAATCTACTTTATTCATTCATCACCGAGCCTTTACTTATACTGCATTGGACAATCTCTACTATACCCCTAGTGGATTAGTGAATGAGTCTGCATTCAAGGAAGCAACTTATTAATAATCAAATATGCATCTCTGACATATTAGGGGCGCGTCCAAGATCATTTTGAAAGAAGAAGTTGTTTTGGAGGCTCCGTCCTGTTTCTACTACATTGTGGATCCAGAATTCCAGAGACGTCCAGTTGCAGTGTGGCTAAAATAAGGTTCCTTCAGCATGGTAATTGATCACATTTTGGAGGATCACTTGAAATCAGCATATTTTCGTCTGCATCGTGGATCAAAAGGAATAGGTAAATATGAACGCTTTCAAAAGATCTTCTAAGGTAGTCGTCAATATAGAGACACTGCTAGTCAGGACAGAACAAAAGGACGGTGTCCTATTAATTTTGCTGATTTAATACGAGTTGATGGTACGTTATGGACGTCCCTTTGCATGGAAAGATGTTGATAATGATACAATAGAGGGTCTGAAATCTGCTATGACTGTGACTCCCTCAGTGATAGATAAGAAGATCAAGAAGGGAAGAGTAATTCAGTTGTTATTTCAGGCTGGAAAAGTTTTATCCCAAAAGGTTGAGGTATTGACAGGGACAATAAAAGAATTATCAGATGAATTAGCTAAAACAGAAAATAAACTTGATGATACAAGGCTGTTAATGCAAACTGCCATACATACAGCCTCTTGTTTACAAGATAAACTAGATAAAAGTGATACAAAGATTCAGCTATCAGAACAGGCCGTTGAGAGCCTCCAGTCAAGTAAAGGAGAAAAGTCCTACACCCTCTTCTGAGTTATATCCATACAGTTATCCACTTCACGAGCATGTTAATTGCATTGTAACACCTGTGCGTCCAATGCAAGTACCCCCTGAAAAATCCTCTAAAACAGAAGCTATGGCCCAAGATGTAAAGCAATACATAGATGGTATGGACAGATGGGTAAGGCATGCCCAAAAAGATTATACTGAGGCATTGGCGGTGAAGGATGATTTGCACACGGAATATGATGAGATTAAACAGGAACAGCTTGCTGCTACTTGTACCCGAGATGTTAAAATAACAGAGCTGGTGGAAGTTAGAATACAGCCCCAAATACCATCACTTAGCGTAACTGACATAAAGATGGTGTTATCAGATGTGGGACCTGCACCTATCACAGATTTTAACAAATTTATGGAATGGACTGAAAGCATTTTACAGTGGGGGAAAACAAGTAATATTACTGAACAGGGTTTAATGAACATTGCCCTAAAAGGTTTAGGTGAAAAGAGAAGTAATATTGAAGGTTTCACTCAGGATTTCCCACCCTTTTTTTTTTTTTTCCCCCCAAAAGTTTTTATTAGGCATTGCTTAAAATACATTGTATACAGGGTAGACATCATATTGCCTAATACGGGTTTTCTTATTTTAATGACAGACTCAACGCGCCCCCGACCTTCAAACGTGGGTCGGCAGGGTTGGCGTGAGGATAGAAACAGAGAGTGGGGGGGGGGGGAGAGAAAGAGGTGGAAGGGGGGGGGGAAGGGGGGGTAGGGGGGGGGCCCTTCCTCCTCAGTCCATTACACGTTCTTCCATCACTACCGCTGTCTTCTGTTGTAAGAGATGGACATTGTTAATCTTTCGTATGGGACAGCCATGGTTCCCATGTGTTATAAAAGGGTTCTGTTTTCCTTTTTAGAAAGGCCGAAAGCCTTTCCATTAACATAACTTCCTGTATTCTCTTTTTAATAGTTTGCCTAGGGGGGGGGAGACACCTTCTTCCACGAGGCCGCCACCGCACATCTAGCCGCCGTGAGAATGAAGGAGATCAATTTACTTGTTGGGCGATCAATGTTCTCGATTGGCCTGGCCAACAAATAGGTCAGCGGTTCAATGGGTATTGTGAGGTCTGTGACCTCTGTGATTAAAGTCTGTATGGTTTCCCAGTATTTCTGAATTTCTGGACATGACCACCATATGTGGGCCATGTCTCCCTTTTGCCCGCAGCCTCTCCAGCATAGGTCAGAAGCCAGAGGGTAGATTTGATTTAGTCTAACTGGGGTAAGATACCAGCGGAACAGTATTTTATATATGTTTTCTTTGATTGTGGTACATATGGAAGTTCCTGAGGCTGCTTCCCAAATACTTTCCCAGTCCTCTCGGTCTATAACTGTGCCCAATTCTGCTGCCCAATGGAGCATGTAGTCATGAACCGGAGCGTCTGTTGCTCGTTCTAGTTCTGAGTATATTTGCGTTATGAGACCTTTTTGGTGTGCTGTCTCATTGCATAGTCTTTCAAAGTTCGTGAGAGGGGGAAATTCCAACGTTAGTGATATTGATTGGGCGTAATGCTGAATTTGGAGATATTTGAAGACGTTTAGTCCTCTTATTTCGTATTTGTTTTGTAGCCTTTGGTAACTCAGGAACTCCCCAAAGCTCAGGAAGTCAGCAATCGTCCGTATGTTTTTGGTTGTAAATTGATCAAACTGTCTGGGCTCACAACCTGGTGGAAATTTAGAGTTTTGGGTGATTGGTATAAATTGAGATTTGGTGGTTGTGAGTTTAAATTTTAATTTGCATTTCGTCCATGTCTCCCATGTGTGCCTCATTGGTCCTAATTGAAATTTACTTTTCTGCAAGTCTTCCCTGCTCAGGGACCAAAGGCATGTCGGCAGAGAAGGTGTGCCGGCGTATTGCATTTCTATGTCTAGCCAGCAATATTGGCCGGGTTCCGCATTCCATACTACTACCTGCCTTAATTGCGTGGCCTGGTAGTACCGCGCAATGTCGGGGACCCCCAAGCCCCCTCTCCCCCTCGAGGCAAGTAGAACTGTTCTCGGGACTCGTGTTTTTTTCCCTTGCAAGATGAAGTGGAGAATTTGTTTCTGGATATTTTTCAATTCTATGCCAGGGATGTGGACCGGGAGTGTCTGGAAGTAGTATAGTAATCTGGGGAGTATGTTCATTTTTACCGAGATCATCCTCCCGATCCATGAGATTTGGTATGTTCCCCATTTATCGAGGTCTAATTTGATTTTCCGTAAGAGGGCTGGATAATTGTGTTGGTATAAAGAATGGTAGTTCCCCGATATCTTAACTCCCAGATATTTGATATAGGAGGAGCACCATCGGTAGTTAAAATTTAGTTTGAGGAGTTTCATCTCTGGCTCTGGCAGGTTGAGATTTAGTGCTTCGGATTTATCGTTATTAATTTTATAACCTGATATCGCTCCGAAGTCTAAAAGCTCCTTTTGTAGGTTTGGGAGGGAAATCTGGGGCCTTGAGAGTGTTAGTATTATATCATCCGCAAATAGGGAGATTTTGTATTGAGTACGCCCAATTTCTATCCCTTGAATATCTACGTTATTCCGAATCGTTGCTGTGAGGGGTTCTATAGTTAGCGCGAAAAGGAGAGTGGACAGGGGGCACTCCTGTCTCGTGCCGTTTTGAATGCTAAAGCTCTGGGCATTACTTCCTGGTAATTTGACCGTTGCGGATGGATCTTGGTAAAGTCTGCGGACCCCTTCTAGGTATGCGTCTCGGAAGCCAAATTTGTGCATAGTATGGTCTAAAAATAGCCAGTCGATCCTATCGAACGCCTTCTCTGCGTCTAGGCTGAGTAATATTGCTTTGGTGCCTGTGAGGTGGATATGCTCAATAATGTTGATTATTTTACGCGTGTTGTCCGAGGCCTGTCGGCCTGACACGAATCCAACTTGGTCGATGTTAATCAGTCTTGGTAGAATGGGGTTCAACCTGTTGGCCAAAATTTTACTATATAGTTTGAGGTCGTTGTTAAGAAGGGAGATTGGACGGTAGCTTCCACATTGCATCGGGTCTCTGCCTTCCTTATGAATTATGGCTAGGTTGGCCAGGGACATGGAAGTGGGGATCGAATTTCCTTCCATAAAATGATTGAACATTTTTAGTAGATGCGTGGATAGTATGGGCAAGAATCTCTTATAGTAGACATTAGTGAAGCCATCGGGGCCAGGTGACTTGGAGATCTTTAATGCTTTTACCGCTTCCTCCAAATCTTCTTTTGTGATCTCCGCTTTGAGTCTTTGATAAAGGGCTGCATAGCCTGAAACGCGTCAGAGTGTGTTCTGTATCCCCCCGTTTATACCATGTCTCAATAAATACTTATTTTTAACCTTTCAACTGCTGGTGCTGGCCCCATTTTTCAGCTGTGCTCCGCTGCAAATCCTTGGATTTCAAGCTTCTGTGTACCTACTCTGCGTGATGCACGCACCGATGGAGTGAAGATCATGTTAGTGAGTATTGTAAATTCCCCTATCAATGGATTCAAGGGGACTTGCAGACCAGTTACAGTGCAGCAGGTAAGAGTTCCTTCTGTCTTGTGAGGTGCCATTAGGCATTGAACAGTCCCTCACCAAAAGACATTATTTCTTATTACATACTCCTGCGTTTGCATTGGGTCCAATACTCCTACAATTGCTACATACTTCTCCATATCTTGATCATAAACATATACCAATTACTGGTGTATCTCATCCGCTGAAGCGCCGCTTTTGGGATTCCATCCCACCTTTCCACTGTAAAGAAGAAATAGTCCTTGAGAGAGGCTCTGATCTCTCTCTCTATCTCAGGGTGGTTCAATAGGGAGTCATTCAATCTCCAGGAGAATGTCATCGTCTTTTCGAATGGTGTGGATAGGGTCAAGGTGATTGGGGCATGGTCTGACCACGTGATGGGGCCAATGTCAGATTTCGTGGCAGCCTCTAGGATGTTCTTGGTCAGCAGAAAATAATCTATGTGCGAATAGGTCTGGTGAGGTGCCGAGTAAAAGGTATAGTCTCTCTGGCCTTGATGCTGTGATCTCCATACGTCTACTAATGAGGACTCATCCGTTAAATCCCTAAACCTTTTCCCCATGATTTGGGAGTGGGTTGTACGGGGGTGACCCATTGCAGTTGATCTGTCCTCAGTGGGGTTAAAGACCATGTTTAGGTCTCCTCCCACTACCATCGATGACAGATATCCCGGGTCTATGCCCTCAAGCACTGTTTTCAGAAATTCTGTTTGGTTTTCGTTTGGGGCTTATATATTGGGCGAACTGGTGGGGGGGATGGGTGGGAGGTGGGGGGGGGGGGTAGTAGAGGGTAAGAGAAGGAGTCAGAGGGGGAAAGAGTAACATTTTCGGCGCCTTGTTTTGGTTCGCCTGAACATTATTCATACAAAATTTCGTTTCATCAGGTCATATACACAGAATACGCATGTACATTAGGTAGACAGTCAGTTATCCTGATAATCCATTTATACAATTGTTTCATTGTAGTCTTCGTTGTGTGTGTGGGGGGGGTGGGAGGAGGTGGAGAGGGGGGGGGTGGTAGAGATGGTGGGGAGAGTGCGGGAGGAAGGGAGGGGTGATTGTGGGGGGGGGAGGAGGGAGGAGGGGCATGGTGGTGAGAGGTGACTGTAGGGGGAGGGGAGGGGGGAGGGAGGGGAGGGGGGAGAGAGGGGAGGGAGGGGAGGGGAGGGGGGGGAGGAGGGGGAAAGGAGGGTGGCGTTTCGGCGCCTTTATTTGGAGCGTCTGCATAGTAGATAGATAAATCTTTGGTTCTAGCAGTCGCTTGCACATCAGGTGTTTGTACCGTAGGTAGGCGGTCTATGACTGTGAAGTTCTCTGCATATAATTATTTTTTATTATTAGATTTTGTTTTGAGTGTGTGAGGGGGGGAGGGGGGGTCATGGTCACTGTTATGTCAGGGGGAGGAGGGGGGTGTACGGGGGGAGGGGGGTAGAAGGGTGGAGGGGGTGCTTATGGGAGGGGTCGTGGTAGAGTTACTCTGTGCCTGTGGATGTGCGTCTTTAAGTCTGATTGAGTTGTTCTGCTCTCGCCATACCGCGACCTCATAGGGTCATGTGCTCAGCTCTGTGTGTTATTACGTCCATTATCCCGTACTGGGTCATCACTAAGGACATGGTGACTTGGGACTCCGGGGCAGCAGGTGAGGTGATCGTTGCCCTGGGTGACTCTAAAAGGGTGGGGGGGTGGGGGGGTAGGGGAAGGGGTGCGAGGGGGAGGGGGGGGTTGGGGAGGAGTGGGAGGTCTCTGGGTGGGGTAACAGGGGGGGTGTTGTGTTGTGTAGCTCAGGGTCTTATAGACATTAGATGAACAGATAATCACATTGGTAATATGCAGTTGTGATGCATGCAGATAATAAGACCGGGGCGGTTCCAGCTCCAGCAGCGCCCGGGTCTGATACAGTGATACACCAGGTACATCTTGGTTTATAGTAATAAGACATATTCATATACTGTACATCGGAGTGGACTCAGTCTCGGTTGTGAGTGGGGGGGGTCAGGGGGCCTTCGTAGTGGGGTTCGCCGTATCCAGGGGGGGGGAGGGGAGGGAGAGTGCGTGTTTATTTCTCCATCTGGGGGGGGGGCGGATTGGGGAGGGGGAGGGGGGGGAGGCGGGGTTTTGGGGGTAGTTCGATGGGGGGTAGGTTATGTGTGGGTCTATGGTGGTGTTCTGCTGTGTGTGCGCGGGTTAACTGCTGTTTGTGTACAGCTGTTTGGAGCCGTGCTGACATCACAGGACCGTGCTCTGCTAGTCTCCGTGTCCCAGAGTGTTTTGGATGCTGTGGTGTTCTGCGTGTCTGGGTTGCTAGGTGAGTTGATCTGTATGTATTTGTAGTTAAACGGGGCGTAGGGGGGGGGGTGAGTGGAGGGGACGGGGGGCTCGCGTGGGGTAGGGGTACTGGGGGCGGGGGGGGGGGGGAGGAGAGGGTGAAGGAGGGGGGGGGGACAGGGGGTTCTTTGATGTTAACCTGTTGTAGGTGATATTGGTTCTAATGTAGTTTATAGTTGGCTATGGGGGGTTGGGGGTTTTGTGTTGATTGTATGATGTGAGTTAACTCATTGTGTGCTTAGCTTGGTGTGTCGGGGGGAAGGGATGGGTTAGGGGGGGTGAGGCCTGGGGGGGGGAGATAGGGCGATAGGTGGGGGCGGGGGGGGGACCTGGAGGGAAAGGGGGGGTGGGGGCTATGGGTGAGGGGGGGGGGAGGGATAAGGGAGTAGGGAGGAGGGGGGGAGGGGGGGTGAGTTGGTCCATTTTGTATTGTGGTAAGAAGGGGCTGTATGATTTAGTTATAACTTGGTTTGCAGCAGGAGTGTGACCCGCATATGCGGAAAGTTGGGGGGGGGGACGTGGGTGCGGGGCGTTCATGCCGGAGAGTGCACTTGGTATTCTCAACCAGGGCAACAGTTTCGGTAGCAGTCTGAGTGAAAGGGGGGAGGGGGGAGGGAGTTAGCTCGCTCACTCCGGGCCCAGATCTAGTGTTTATCTGGGGGGGGGGGGGTGATAGCCAAACCTGGTTTAGGCGATGTCCACGAGCAGGTCGAGGAGTTCCCAGCGGGGCCTAGCCGGTAGGGCTACCGGATGGATCGGGTCGCCCCTCTCCCGCGTCCGCGCTTCTCAACTCGCCTGTGCTGTTTGTAGAGGTGCACCTGATGGCTTTCCTAGGCCAGGCCCCTGGGTGCTGGGGTCTCTCCAGTCAGCTGGGCAACAAAACAAGAACTTACGGGACTGCTCAAACACGCCATCTTTATCCATAGCCTTTAAAGGTGCGGTGGGGGATTCGGGTCTCAGGGCTGCTCCTCTGGGTGATCTGGGCTGTACCTCTGGGCGATCAGCGCTGCTTTTCCTGCTGGCCGGCCAATCTCTCTGAAGCTCTTATGGGTCCCCGCTCCTGAGTTTCTTCCCTTGGCTCTCTCCGCGTGGTGTTCTGTGCCTGAGGTAGCGTCAGGCCTAGTTCGCGGGCGAATCCCTGCATCTCCTCTGGCAATCTGATGGATCTCTGCTTCCCGTCCCTTCAGGCCTTATTTGGATGATGAGGATAATCCCGATGTAGCCAGGTCCCCCCTTGTTGTGGCTGACCCCCTCCTCCCTTTTGGCCAGACGCTGTGTGCGAGGGAGTGAGGGGGGGCCGGCGCGCGAGCAGTGGAATCCCTGGTAGCTAGGGACGCGAGCGGGCCGGTTGCCGGGGACGCGATCGGGCCATCGCTAGGCCGCGATCGCGTTGCCACCGGCCCGGCAGCTGAAGGAGCAGGGCGCCGCCATACCTGGGGCTGTTGCGCATGCGCAGTGGCAAAGGACAGCGTGGGAGGCCCCAGATAGCTCGCCCATGCGCGAGAATAGACTGCCAGCCCCCAGGGTGCATAGGGGCAGAGCACATGACTCCAGGGAGCCAATAGGGCTGAAGTATGGCCCTGCAGGAATAAGGATACATTTCGCGGGGTTTTGCAGCCACGCAGGCAGTCAGGATCCGGACCAGCTAGGGGAAAGAGGTGAATGCAGGGGTCAGTGACCCTCTGCATTAGGCCAGCAGCCCCCAAGGTCCCAGTTAGGTCCTGAGCCACTGAGTAGTTTGTGGAGCTGTAGGGACAGGCCCTAGATAGGGACACTGCCCCATTAATTGGTTGATTAGTCAGGGACACAGTGCGGAAGCCGTGCAGCCCTGCGAGGTGGGTTCTGGGCTCAGAACACCACCAAAGACCCTAAGACTAGGAGTGCCATTATTCGCGCTGGACTTTCAACCCACGCGGTGTGGAGGACAACGTCGGATCGTGCGGATTGATATCGCGGTACCCGTGGCTGGAGCCCCGGGCAGGTAACCTGCAACTCACGTGCACCAACCAGGCCCATCACCAAACATAGTGGCTGCGCAGTCACACATACACACGCACATTGGTATTTGACCTTGGGAGTGCGAGACATTTGGGTGGGGGTTACTGGACACAGGGTGGGATCACTCTGAGGGAGGGTAGCGTCCGCCGTGGCGCAGAGTGGTAGCGTCCGCCGTGGCGCAGAGTGGTGGCGTCCGCCGTGGCGCATAGTGGTTAGCGTCCGCCGTGGCGCATAGAAGTTAGCGTCCTGTGTGACGCCATATGTGGCTCCTCTAGAGAGGATCAACGGTTATGTTGATGAGTGATAATATATATGTTATGCTATGCAGTAAAGACAGTCCTGTTTTATATTTGCTTGCTTCGTGTGATTGTTTCCTGTGAGGGTCTCCTCCCACTCCGTTGGGATCCCTCCCAGGTGGAGGCGTTGCACCACGAGATGTATAATGTTCATGTACCCCAGGTTCCCCAAGCGGAGGCTTAGGCTCCTGAGAGCCATACAGGTTGCACAGCAGGTAGTAGCGGCGGTAGTATTCATAGGGAATTCATAGGGAATACCCGTTACACCTATGTAGCCTCAGAAAAAGGGCAGCAGCCAGAGGAATATTTTTTTCAATGAGCCAAGGATCTGCAGCAGCAAGCAATGCGCTGTGGTCACAAGGAAGGTACAGAAGTTTTTCTTAGCAACAATACTGCTAATGTTTCAGAACCTACCAAAGTAAAGAAGAAAAAGAAAAAGTCTACAAAGACGCCTGTGAGAGCTACGAACTCTGCAAGCAAAGTCTGCTCACCTGTAGGACTACAAGCTCGGGTTCTAGCGAATACAGAGAAAACAGCAGCAATAGCGCCTCCCGAGGTCAGGAAGAAAAATACACCTGATACTACCACAATGGAGGACAAGATGTGACAATCCTGTAATGAACCCGACCCCACGGAAGAGTGGCCCTTCTGGTCCTATGAGGATACGGATAAGGATGAAAATATCTCTTATGGGAACAAATCGAACTGAGTCACACCCACAAAACACCCCATGAATGGTGGAGGTGCCTGAACTGGATACGCACTGAATAGACAGCTCTCTATGATGACGAATGTGATCGGCAGGAGCAAGAGCGGGAGCAGTAGAGTACTGAATATCTATGCCAGCTAACGCAACTGCAAGAAAAGTCTGGCGGATACAGTGAAACTGCTGAAGTTTCAAATAAAGACAGAGATCCCAGTATCCCTGACGGGACGGAGTCGTCCAAAACAAAAATGCGGATAAAGAAAAGTGGTGCTTCACTTACCGTGGAAGGAACAGACACGTCCGCAGATCTCGCAGAGAAAAAGGGGGTCTGAGATGCCCTTAAAGCAAAAACAAAAAGAGAACGAGTGCGCCAAGAGAATCCAAATCTAAGGTGTCTAAAAAGGCAATAATAAAAAGTTGACCAATCTTAAAACAGAAAATAAATTAAATACCTGAATTAGGATGTAAAAAGTGTGACGTGAACCAATCCGGAGCATACACAAATGTAAGGGTCTGGCACCAATTACTGTGGCATGTAAATAAATCTAAATAGGATATGTGTTTAAACCAAAAACACAAAGATTGCAGCTTCCAAAACAAGGAACCCCAGTCCTTGGTGGGGTGAAAATTGAAGGAAGCGCAATCAATTGGGTATTGGTAAAAGAACACCTTTAATGACTGCAATGGGCAAAAATAAAAGTAATCAATATACAATGATAAACACAAGTGGAGAGTCAATGTGAAAAGAATGCCCTAAGTCAGCGGTGCACAAACTGGGGGGTGTGACTCCCAGGGGGGGGCACGAGACTGCCGGCGGGGGGGCGCGGGGTTTACAGGGGCCCCGCGCACTTCCCGAAGGCACTTAATTTAAGTGCCGGGGGAGCTGCCGGGCCTCTGTAAACCTTCACTTACCTAGGCTCCCGCGGCTTCCTTCCTATGTCGCCATGGCAACGCGGCGTCAAAATGACGCCGTGAGGTCATGTGACGTCACGTTGCTATGGCAACGTGATGCCATGGCGTCGGAGCGCAGGTAAGTGGGGGCTAGGGGGGCGTGCGAGTGAGGGGACCACCGGCAGGGGGGCGCAGGGAAAAAAGTTTGCGCCCCCCGGCCCTAAGTGATGCCAAATGATGCAGACTGCTGCTGCTGTTTGAGCGCCCTTGAAATGTCAGCTGCTGCTGGAAGTAATATAACAGGTCAGCCATCTTGCTGTCATCATCGGCATCTTCCATGAAGCTTTTTCCAACTCCATCACTATCAGGAGACCAGGTGTAGTTAATTTTAAACTCACTGTCTGGCACAAGCTGCATTGCTCGACGATAAAACTTGATGGCTTCATATAAAGCTCCATTTTCTTCTTGTTCTGCTGCTTTAAGGAAAAGTTCTCTTGCCTTCTCCTCTTTAGCCAAATCTATTTTCCCTCTGGTATCAGAGAAGACCACGGGAGCAGTGAAGACTCCTCGTGATGGTCACAGTCCTAGGACCAATTGATAAGCACCGATGGAAAAACAGGGAGGGGGAACGGATGTAAAGGGGGTGCCGATGTGAGCCACAGTACTCAATGAGCTCACCAAACCTCCGCTGGCTCCTGCTCCGGCTAGATGAATCCCCCAAATCCGCTCCTCCGATCTGGGTGCTGACAGTGGTCCGTGCATGGGTTTCCGTGTATGACGTCACTTCCGGACGTGACGCGATAACGTAATGACCCTTCCTGGCCGTATACAGGCATACCCCGCTTTAAGTACACTCACTTTAAGTACACTCGCGAGTAAGTACATATCGCCCAATAGGCAAACGGTAGTTCACGCATGCGCCTGTCATCACATCCTGAACATCAATACCGGCTCCCTACCTGTACCGAAGCTGTGCACAAGCAGGGAGACTATAGAGCCTGTTACAAATGCGTTATTTACATCAGTTATGCACGTATATAACGATTGCCGTACAGTACATGCATCGATAAGTGGGAAAAGGTAGTGCTTTCACTTTAAGTACATTTTCGCTTTACATACATGCTCCGGTCCCATTGCGTACGTTAATGCAGGGTATGCCTGTAGTTAGCTGTGTGCTCCTCCTCCAATCCAGCAGTGGAATGATTCAAATGCAATGTCCTCACAGGGCGCACATGCAGTGCGTGATGGAAATACCCCTGTGGCAAATGGGAACGCAGACCCTTGGCTCCTCCTCCTACGCGTTTCACCAAACTAGTTGGCTTCGTCAAGGTGACCGGAGAGCAATTTCAGTTAGTTTATATACCCCATGCAATTGATTGAATACTTAATCAATTATAATACTCATTATATAATTTAAAGATAATTCATTGAGGGGTTATCTATACACTGAAACTGAGATGCTACTCACAGTATATGAATTGGTTCATGTCACAGACCAATGAATGAAAATTAAGATTAAAATACATGAATACTATAAGAAGGTGGTTAAAATGAGTAATAAAACTTCAAACAAATACGTAATAGAGAGTAAATAATCAAACATATATATAACTAAATCCTTGAATGCAATAAACTTAAATTACTTTTTGGGTTTAAACACGTCAAAAATGTTTTTTGATAAAGAGCAATATGTGCAAGAAAAGGAGGGGGGAAAGGGGAGTGCAATATAGATAAATGGTATTTAAAAATAAATGATATTTAAAAAAACATATATATATATACACACACAAACAAATACAAATTGCAAGGAAACAAATGCATATATGCCCACAATAGATAAAGTTAATGTTATACATAAAAATATATAATATGTATATAAAAAATATATAAAATATATTGTATAAAAAGTATATTGAATGGATCCACAAATATTTACTGAAATGCTAAAAGATCTAAATCTTCATTAAGACCCGCTGGACTAGATGTTTGTAATTTAAAAATCCAGTAGATCTCCTGTTTCCCAAGCCTTAAAAGTCTATCACCTCTCATACTAGTTTTGTTAATGTGCTACTGCTGCGGCAGCTTTTATTCTAACAAATCGCCGGTTTTTCCCTGGCTTTTTCCTGGAATGCGAAGCTCTTCACCTGGCGCATGCCGCGTTCATTTTGCGTTCCCAGCCACGGGTCATGCGTGGCTGACGCGCGGTTGATGCGTTTATTGAGAATGGTTCGGATTTAATAGGTTGCAATTCTTCGCGTGTCCGCCAGATGGCAGATATTCATGAATTGTAATGCGCATGCGCTTCAGTAATGTGTCGACTTGCAGGTGTTTCGTTTAAAAAAGATACCACAGTGTGCTATTGTAACTTGGCCTTGAGACTGAAGGAAGAGGTTTTAAAAATGTATCAATTTAGGCTTTTCATATTAAAGAAAGACAAAGACCAGTTTCGGTTACAGTATTCTCCAGAGACCCGCCCGCCATGAGCTTTCAAGTGCAGCCCGCTTTCCAAAAACCCGACAGAAGTTACGCGTATTTGATATGGGCTGCGATTAATGCAACAGAGGATAAGATGGCAACAGTTGTTCAAATTTATCAGTATTTTGTCGAAAACTATGACTTTTACAAATTTTCGCCAACTTCTCATACGTGGAAGCGTGCAATAAGGAAAAGGTTACGTAGCGATCCCTGTTTTTATCGTATTGAGCCACAATTTGTTGGAGGGTATTGGTGTGTATCACCGGCTTTTTCCTGTATCTATGATCATGATGACGGCAAAAGGCGAAGGGTCGCGTTAAAACCAACTAAGAAACGACAGTCGCTGCCAAGCAATGCACCAGCACCGGCTTCCAATGACGGTCCCGTCGTCAGTGACAACCCTGAGCCTGAGATGGATTTCGCGTGCAGTTTCGATCAAGCTTGCATGTACCTAAGCAATTTCCAGCCTCATCAGCGGACTACAGGTGGACTAGTCCCGCTGCAAACTATCGACGTGGATGATCAAGAATGCTGGACTGGCAGTGGACCGGCGCCGGTGCCAGCTGAATGGGAAATTCTATGGTGAGTATTGTTGCCATATTATTTTCTGTGTTTTTTTTATTTTGACAATACATTATCAATATCGGTGCGATTCAAAAGTCAAGCGATTCTCCTGTAAGCAATATTATTGGCTGAGCGGCTTCTACAGTACTGTACTGCAGATACTGAACTATTGGTGGAACGCTAGGCGCATGCACATTGGAACCTTCTTGAAACGCATACAGTATGCTTGTCATTACATCGACGGTAGGCGCATGCGCATGTGAACAGGAGACGCCCCCCGAGAAAATTATTGGTGGGACTGGCTGGGAACTTCTTTAGGGGGCTGACCATTACAGTGAAACTTTTCTTTTTGTTTTTTTTCAGAAAAGAAAACGGCTAATGGAGGGATTTCGATGGATAATATCGCTTTGTGTAACAATGCCTGCTGAATCGGATTTACAAAACCCACGTACCGGAGTCTACAGTTTAGTGGCCGTTGTTATTGATTAGGATAGAATACTGTACCTGAAACAGTATGCTGATGTTGTCCGGCCGTGCAGTATACTGTACAATACTTTTTTATATACAGTACAGTATACTGTGTAATAAACCCGAAAAAATAAAAACTATGCATTTTGTGTCTTCTATTTTTTTTAATACTCTTATATTGAGCATGCCTACAGTATACAGTGCAGTATGCCTCGACATTCTAGAAACACTGTATTTTGTTACAGTAGCAAAGGAGCAAATGGAACAATGTAAAACAAATCGACATGTTCTTTTATTGGTGGAGTAAGTACAAAAACATTTATTTACAAATACTGTACAATGTAGAAACATTTTAAGTGCACAGCAATTCAAAACATCAACAGGTGTATGGTTTAGTGCTACATTTGTGAAAACATTTATGTCAGTCAGTATGGTTTAGAGTCACATGTTTTAAAAACAAATTCTTTATTTATAAAATAAGCAAAACGCAACATCTCCTTTATTAAAGAACGACAAGTCAAAACATATACTGTACAGTGGGATGGTGTGCAAAACAGTCTGCACCAGTACAGTCCTTGAGGGCAGCAAACAGGGCGGGTTTTCAGGGTAACCTTTGAAAACCGTGCCTGTTTGCGGCCCCCCGGGACTGGAATTGTGCATGTCCTGTGTGTGTGGACAGCAAGTTAAAACATTTCTGTATAAATACAAGTAAAAAAACCACACAACAACATCTCCTTTATTTAAGTACAGCAGGTCAAAACATGTACAGTACAATACAGTTCAGCACAACAGTATGGTCTTACAGAAAGTCCTCCGCATTGTCCGTCCATGGCCTTACCTGTGATTACAAAAAAAACTTTATTCATAAAATACAGTATACAAACGAAACATCTACTTTATTAAAGAAACATAAAGTACAGTGGGATGGTGTGCAAAACTGTCAGTCAGACCTGCACCACTACAGTCCTCGAGGGCAGCAAACAGGGCAGGTTTTCAGGACAACCTTGAAAACCGTGCCTGTTTGCGGCCCCCAGGGACTGGAATTGTGCAGGTCCTGTGTGTGTGGACAGCAAGTTAAAACATTTCTGTATAAATACAAGTTAAAAAAACACACAACAACATCTCCTTTATTTAAGTACAGTAGGTCAAATCATGTAGAGTACAATACAGTTCAGCACAACAGTATGGTCTTACAGAAAGTCCTCCGCATTGTCCGTCCATGGCCGATTCCTTGCATGGCGCAAAACGCCATTAATGCAGTCTCGAACGCCTTTCATTACAAGATCTGTAATTGGATAAAAGCGCCGCATTTCATCCCGAATGTTCCGTCTTAAATTGTCAGGAAGCGCCTTTTTTACGCAATTTCCATCGTAGTTCACTTTGAAGGCCCAGTCGCAGTACAACGAGTAGGGAACATGGTGCTTAAAAAGTAACAAGGCATACTGGTGGGGGGCACCAGCACTCTTCACCCTATACTTCTCCCTGAGCGCCGGTGGCAGATCGCACAGGGTGATGTCGGGCACCGTATCGATGCGAGCGACTGTAGGTCTTTTGGGAGCGGGTGTGCTTGAGGCGACGGGCGATGGTAGGTTGTCTGGGAGGAAGCTTTCCTCCGGTCTTGGTCGCTGTGTTGTCTCCTGGCGTGGTCTTGACGGGGTTGTCAGGTCCTCCTCAACGGCATACATGTACACTACATCTTCTGGTGGAGGGGGTGCGCTTGGTGATGGAACGGGGTCGAAGGTCCCATTCATCACATCCATGTCACCCCCCTGCTCCAGCGTCGGGGAAACAGGGGCATTAACACCGAGCAAATAATGTATGCCCGCTATGTCAGCCTCTATCTTCTCCATCAGTCGATCCATCCGTTGATCCATATGTTGCATCCATTGATCCATATCTAGCATCCGTTGATCAATATGTATCATCCGTTTATCCATTTGTAGCATCCGTTGCTCCACATTTAGCATTGTCTCCAGAAGCAGATCTATCTTTGCTAGCACAATAGAGTTCCCGGGGAGATCCACACTTATCCCATTCAGCATCCGGTCTAACGAGCTGCTTCTTGTGCAAGGTGTGTGAACATCTGGGTGGATGGGTGCAACGGAGGATGAGATGGGGGTTCCATGGAGAGAAGCGGCAGCGACGTCGAAGAAGAGTGGAGGAGGTGACCTGTGGATATCCGGTAGAGGAGAAGCGGCAGCGTCTTCGAAGAGGGATGGAGAAAGTGACCTTTGGATTTCCGGGCAAGGTGCAGAGTCGTCTAAGAGCAAAGGAGAAAGTCACCCGTGGATTTCAGAGGCAGCGTCGTCGGAGATAGAACTGGAGCAGATGGCCTGTGGGTTTCCGGGAGGCCGGCGGCAGCATCAAGGACGAGGGGTGGAGAAGACAGGTTGAAGATTTCCGGGACAGCGGCGGCAGTCATCGAAGCATATGTGAGGAAGTGGTCTGCGGGTTTGATGGGTTGGCTGCCAATCACTTTGCGTCAAGAGTACATCACCGTATATCTTCTTGACATAATAAAGCTGACGTCTATGAAAACCCTTAGCCTTTGGGGTCACCAGAAGGTTTTCTTTATTGGCCTTAGCCTGTCGCTTTTGCCTTGGCGTGGAAAAGGCAACCGCCTTTTGCTTTTTCTGCTTGACAGGCACGGCAGAGGCGAGTGGGTTCCTGTGTCCGTAGAATCGGGGTTGCTCCATGGAAGCAGGTGGCACAATGCAGTATCTGGACAAGGGCAAGTTCAGATAAAGATCATCGAGTGGTGGGCTATGCAAAGTGTGTAACCTTTTATGCATGGCGACCAGGTACAGGTGTTGAAAGTGGGCATACTCTGATGTGAGTCATTACCGTATAAATATACCATCCATTTTGTGGATTCACTGCACATTGAATACACATTGACTAAACATCGAATATACATTCTTTTGTTTGTATTTCTTTCTACTCGCAGCAATGCCTGTTAAAAAGATTTCCAAGGAGCTCAGCATGCGAATTAAGGAGATGTACTCGAGCGGACACCGAATTGCTGCTATCCAACGCTGGCTAGCTACTTCTGGCATTGTTGTGCCAGCAACCACCGTGAGCTATCATGCACACGGAAAAAACAGAGTCCGCAAAAGGGCACCAAGGTTAACTAACGCGTAAGTATATTTATACAACTTAAAAATAAAATTAATTTTTATTTAAATCTAATATTTTTGTTATTTCTGTTGATTTATATTATAACAGTATATATATTTTGTATATTTATATCAGTACAGTATATATATTTTGTATATTTATATTTATATCAGTACAGTATATATATTTTGTATATTTATATTTATATCAGTACAGTATACAGTATATATTTTGTATATTTATATTACAACAGTATATATATTTTGTATATTTATATTTATATCAGTACAGTATATATACTTTGTATATTTATATTTATATTACAACAGTATATATATTTTGTATATTTATATTTATATATAAATTTTATATTCCTGCATATTAATAAAACAATATATTTTCTTTACATTGTAGGGAGACAACTCTTCTGGTGGACAAAATAAGTGAGGAGAATGATGAGAAGAGTGCATTAAGTGTCAAAAACACTCTGCAGGAAAAGCACAATCTGACTGTATCCGAGAGCAGCATAAAGAAGATGAGACACAGCATTGGATGGAAATATGGACGTGTGAGGTTAGTACTGGACAGTACAGGAGGTAAAAGTGTTGTTTAGGAAACTGTACTGTACCGCTAAAATTATTTATTCCTTGTCATTACAGAGCGTATCCCATGATACGGGACGCAAACAAAATCAAAAGAGTGGTCCAGGCCCAGGCATGGATCGACAGTGGGGAGACTTTCCAGGATTGCATCTTCACTGATGAGTCTACTGTGTCGCTGGAGAGATTTGCAAGCTTTGCATTCTGCAAAAAAGGCCACATATCTTTGAAGCCGCGGCCAAAACACCCCGTGAAGCTGAATGTGTGGGGTGCCATCGCTAGGCGTGGACCAGGATGCATTGTCATCTTTGAAGGTAAAATATATCAAATATAATGTAGCCTTATGCACTGTACTTTACTAGTGTAATCTTACTGTATGCACTGTACTGTACTATTGTGCAGTTTTTTGAGCACTTTTCTTTTCTTGCTATAGGAATAATGAATAAAGCTTTTTTCCAAGACAACATTGTCCCTGAGATAGTGCAATATATCACACGTGAGTTCCTGCTTCTACCAGGACAACGCTCCGAAGCACACCGCGTCAACAGCGCATATCCTTGAGCGCGGTATCAACTGGGTGAAGACGCCAGCGGAGTAAGTGCAGTAGACCGTGTCTCATTTTTTCCCCACTGTTTTTACTGTGTACTGTATCTATTAAAAGGTAAGTTTGTAGGCGGGCACAGCAAAATCAGGATCTCAACCACAGGATACGAATAAAAACAGCTTTATTTGAACATGTTGCTGGACATCACAGAGGCTCCTATTTCTCTGACGCGTTTCGTCCCTTGTAGAGACTTTATCAAAGAGTAAGTGGAGTCTCAGGAAACAGATCTTAAATAGGCAGGTCTCCCTCCGCTATTGGCTAATAGTATATTGACACAGATGAAAATACTTATTCCATTACTGATTGGAAAATTGATGCCTCATGCGTGATGGAATCCTGCCCATTTTCAAGATGTGTTGTACATACATAAACAAACAAATACTAACTTACAACATTATAGAAAAATTGAATAAATAAAAAGATTAAAAACAACTTGATGTGAAGTGCAGCAACCAGAATATAAGAGTATATATTATAATCATTATTGTGATCGCGCGTAATGGGCAAGCACCAGGAAAGTAGTACTGTGCAGTAGTATTGTAAGTACAGTATGATACAGGTAAGTATGGCACAGATTTTTTCTTTCCCAATAGTCAGAGTATACAGTACAGTAGTTACAGTTTTTTCTTTACAGAGAGAGCAGCACCAGCCATCAGGTTACATACAGTTGTATTTAACAGTAGTCAGAGTATACTGTACAGTAGTTCCAGTATACAGTAGACTAGTTTGACAGTAGTACAGTAACTGCCTACTAACTGGTCATTTTTTTTCTTTTCAGAGAAAGCAGCACCAGCCATCTAAAGTAGTACTACATATCACACAATGCCATAATACAGCACGCACATACAGTAACTGCACTAATTTTTTGTTTTCTTGTCGTTTCAGGAAAAAAGGGTGGGGGGAGGTGGGGTGTTGTGTCCAGTCTAATCTGTTTGTACAGTCAAATGTACAGTATATAAACAGCAGTATTGATGTACACAAAACCTCTCCTCTCTCAATGAACTACTGTACTGTACACGGAATGAGGAACAAGATAACGACGGAAAAAATAATATTACTATGTACAGTATACTGTGTATATATATTATTACATAATATTCTTATAAATGTGCATAATTCATGTTTCTCCATGTTTTACAAATGTTTTCTAAATGTTTATCCAATTTCAATCTGCCAGAAGAACTTAATAAAGACTGCATTATGTATTATTCATGATTATTTTTATATTTGTATTTTTTCGTTCCTCATGAAATAAAATAAATATTTATGGGTTTTTTTACTCTCAATTCTCACAATGCTGTGCAAATCAGATTTACATTTCAAATTCGAGAAGGGATTTTCCAAAGCGTTACCATAAACAAAGCCTCAAAGGGTTGGGGGGGGGGGGGTTGGGTGAGTCATGTGCAGTAATCAGCTAGCTCCCATCTCAAAGAGGCTTAGAGTACACGCAGGTGCAGTGAGGCGATTGATGCTTGGCTAGGGACGGGTTAAAAACACAATGACTAACTTCAGAAAATGAATGACTCTGTGGAGGTGTCTGTCGAAAAGAGTTTGTGTGTGCGTGGGGGAGGGATGAAGGATTAGTTGTGCTGCAGTTCAAAGAAATTACATACTGTAGAGTAAAGTACAGTAATTTCAAAAGGCAGTTCATCATAATAATTTGATCTATAAACCCCCAAATACAACCCCCAAATACAGTACATAAAAAGCAAGTCACTTTATCTCCCTGTGCCTCAGGCACCAAAAACATACAGTAGATTGTGAGCTCCACAGGACAGGGTGGGACCTGTGCCTGCAAAATGTCTCTGGAAAGCGCTACGTATACTGTAACTAACAGCGCTATACAAAAACATGCTATTATTATTATTATAATATCAAGGTGATGCTCTGTGCAAATCAAATTCGAGAAGGGATTTTCCAAAACGTTGCCGTAAACAAAGCCTCAAAGCTCCCGTCTCAAAGAGAATTACACGCAGGCGCAGTGAGGTTTTGTACTGTACTGTAGCTCGGCTATGGACGGATTAAGAACACAATGGCAAGATTCAGAAAATTAACGACTCTGTGGAGAGGGGGGGGGGGTTGGGTGACTCATGCGCAGTAAGCAGCTAAGCAGCTAAGCAGCTAAATAGCTCCCATCTGAAAAAGGATCACACTCAGGCGCAGTGTGGCTTTGAAGCTCGGCTATGGACGGATTAAGAACACAATGGCAAGATTCAGAAAATTAATGACTCTGTGGAGAGGGGGGGGGGGTTGGGTGACTCATGCGCAGTAAGCAGCTAGCTCCCACCTCAAAGAGGCTTAGAGTACACGCAGGCGCAGTGAGGCGATTGACGCTCGGCTAGGGACGGATTAAAAACACAATGACTAACTTCAGAAAATTAATGTCTCTGTGCAGGTGTCTGTCGAATGACTCTGTGGAGAGGGGGGGGTTGGGTGACTCATGCGCAGTAAGCAGCTAAATAGCTCCCATCTGAACAAGGATTACACGCAGGCGCAATGAGGCTTTTAAGCTCGGCTATGGACGGATTCAAAACACAATGGCAAGATTCCAAAAATTAAAGACAGCCGCATGAAGTTCAAAGCTAAAGACATACTTTAATTTCAAAAGGCAGTTCATCATAATAATACACCCCCAAATACAGTACGTAAAAAGCACACAAATCAACCATGTGCAGTCAAATGCACAAGGTCGCAGACAAAAGCTACAGTAAGATGGTTTTTGCAGGCTTGTGGAGAAAAAAAAATTACAATAAAAAAAAAATTCTTAATTTTTTTTGGTCACTCACTCAGGCAAGCAAGCAGTGGTGGGCGAAGTTACAGGCGCATGCGCAGTAAATTCCTGCTGTCAAGCAGGAATGTGATTGAAACCAGACACACGTTCAAAGGAATGGTGTGGGAGAGATGTACTGCATTGCACAGAAGATAAGAAGTTGAAATACCCTGCAGTGCAGTTAATTATCCTGAGCGAGGGGAGAGCGCTGTATATGCAGAAATGTGACACTGTTACAGTACTGTACACGCCTATGCGTTTCAACAATTTTCAAACGAGACATACTGTACAGCAGCACAGCACCGCAAATGCATGTATACTTTAAATATGCAAATTTACAATTACTGCGCGCGCACACACAGACTGTGTACTGACGTAGGTTGAACCGCGAAGGTATTAGACTTCCAAGATAACAGCTCGCAAACACCCCCCTGAGTTTTTACACGGCATTGCAGTATTGCAGACAGCGAGAATAAAATGCTAATATCAAGAGCGCGAAAATAACGCAGTTCACTCCGGGCGAAAACGACACAAAACCGCACATAACCGGGATAATCTGAAAATCGTGGATCTAGCCGATTTAGACTAAAGGCGGTTGCCACTGTATACCTTTGTACCGAGTCACACCCACAAAACACCCCATGAATGGTGGAGGTGCCTGAACTGGATACACACTGAAAAGACCGCTCTCTATGATGACGAATGTGATCGGCAGGAGCAAGAGCGGGAGCAGTAGAGCACTGCCAGCTAACGCAACTGCAAGAAAAGTCTGGCGCATACAGTGAAACTGCTGAAGTTTCAAATAAAGACAGAGATCCCAGTATTCCTGACGGGACGGAGTCGTCCAAAACAAAAATGCGGAAAAAGAAAAGCGGTGCTTCACTTACCGTGGAAGGAACTGACATGTCCGCAGATCTCGCAGAGAAAAAGGGGGTCTGAGATGCCCTGCAACCTAGAGAAAATGGAGGATTCGTCACGTGGATGACAGAATATCCAGAGGACCCAAGGCAGAAGTCGTGTAACCCAAAGAAGTGTCTGTCCGGTGCCAACAGTGAGGAACCCTCAACCAATCGTAGCAGGGATGAGGTGCCAGAACCAGTGAGTGACGATACCTTGACCAGCCCTGAAGATGCACTGCAAGCTGCCAGGCACAAATGTGATCTGCTCTGTGAAGAAGTGAAACTGGAGAGAGAAAATAACGCTGAGCTACAGAAGACTGTGCTCGCAATTTACTCGGCGGCCAAGACCGAATTGGAGGATCTTAGGATGAATCTAGATACTGCAAACACTACAATTACCCCCATGGATGAAAAGCAGAGCAAGTCTGACCAAATGATTGCTAATCTGAAACAGAAGTATGAGGGGGCACTAAGAGAGATTCCAGTCTTTCAGGAAGAGGTTTGAGATCGCCATAAAGAGTTGGAAGTCTCTCAGAATGAGGTTCATACTCTCCGCATAGAACTGGATGCCTCGCACCAAGAGATCAGCAGTTGCCACACAGAACTGGAAGTCTCTAAAAAGGAACTTCACAGTCTCGCTGAGGAGCTGGACATCTCTCAAAAACCAGTCTACAGTCTAAGTATGGATCTTAAAGTCTCTCAGAAGGAGCTTCATACCCTCAACCTACTGCTGCGGCCAAGTTTATTCGAGCATTTGCCCGTTCTTGGCCGCAGCAGTAGCCTGGCGCGCGCCCGAGAGTGACGGGCGCACGCCGAAGCAGCGGAAGAGCGCCCTCCGATTGGGGCGCTCTCCCTACCGCTGCCGGGTCCGCCGGGTCCCCCGGAACCCCCTGCCGCTGTCCCGCGATCGCGGGACACCAGGGCTCCCTCGGGGAGCCCCTGGACGCGCGTGCAGGGGGCGCACGCTCCCGAAGACGCGTGACCGCGCGTCTATGACGCGCGGCACGCCGAGGGGCGGCCACTAGCAAGCCGGGAAATCTCCCGGCTTGCGGATCTGGCCGCAGTGTGATAAAGTGTGTCGGTAGTGTAGAGGTTGAAGTCTCACGCCAGGAGACTGGGAGTCTCAAATGGAAGGAAGAGTACAAGGAGGCCCTGAATATTATAGAGACTAAGAAGAGAAAATACAAGGCTGAAAGAGTATGACTGGTCTGAACTCCTTCCATGGGCTGAGTTTGTGCATAATAATTTGCGCAATGAATCCACCTCTGAGTCGCCTTTCTTCATTAATTATGGATTCCACCCTCTACTTCTACCCATCTCCACTCCTACCTCCAGGGTACCAGCTGCAGACGACAGAATCAATAATTTTCAAATTGTAGAGTGAAGAGAAATTCGGACACAGCAACTGGAGATAGAGGCTGGTTTATGCTGATAAAAAGTTCTTTATTAAGGCATGTAAGCCAATGTAAAAAAGCGCCCTGAGAGGCGGGAAACGCGTCAGGGGATACTCTGTGCTTTTTTACATTGGCTTACATGCCTTAATAAAGAACTTTTAATCAGCATAAACCAGCCTCTATCTCCAGTTGCTGTGCCCGAATTTCTCTTCACTGTACAATTTGGTTACTCCATTCGGAGCACGCTTATGGACGGCATACACCAATATCCCAAAGTCTTGTGAGACTTGAATCGGCGTTCGGCCACTGTTCCGGTGCTAGCAGGGAGTGATTTGTGGCAGTCCCGCTGGAAGAATGCAGGCTACCAGAGACCAGTGATCGACGGGTCGCGGTGTGATGACGTCATAGCGTCGCTACTTCCCGGAGAGTCACCACGTGGATGAGGAGGTTGGCAGCGGAGTCTGGTCCCCCCCCCCGGGTCAACTCTCTGCTTCTACACCGGATCGACAGTAGTCCGAGGTTGGCAGCGCTGTCTGGAGCCCCCCCAGGTATATTCCCTGCTTCCAAACTAGATCGAAGGTGCCATCCAGGGCATCACACCTTCAGCTAAGTGCCTTACCCCTATTTTTATTCTCCGCTTCTTCAATCACCTGTTTAGTTGCCTCTGTTATATACCGTGTATTGGGCATGCCACATTAGCCATTCTTGGTGCCACTGCCAGACACGGAGAGGTTCAACAGGTGACATTACTAAGGGGGAGACACACGCTGGTTTGTGGGTTACATCACAGATGGACTACCATTATTGTGGCCCTATACACCTTTATCAATTCATTTTGCCGTCCTGTGACTTTACCCCAAGGTCCTCTATACCACATCCGCTGTTATTGTCATTTGAGCACACAGAGGGCAGCTTCTCTACCCGTTCTATTCAATAATTTTCAAAGACTGTGGAGAAGAACTCGAGAACCTCAAGACGGCAACCACCAGACAAAAGGCGCAGGCGGATCGTCACCGTAGAAAGATCCAAGAGTTTAAACCAGGAGACAAGGTGTAGTTATCATCAAAAAACATCAGACTCAAAGTTCCAACGCTAAAACTGGCACCCAGATTTCTTGGACCATTCGCTATTATGGAAATTAACCCTGTCGCCAGCCACCCTGTCTCCCGTCGTCTATGACCGTGTTTCCTAACTCCAGTCCTCAGGGAACCCCAACAGGTCAGGTCTTAATGATATTCCTGCTCCAGCACAGGTGGCTCAGTCAAAATTACTTAGCCGCTGATTGACCCACCTGTGCTTGAGCAGAGATATCCTTAAAACCTGACCTGTTGGGATTCCCTGAGGACTGGAGTTGGGAAACACTGGTCTATGAGAATACCCTCTGTATTTCATGTCTCTCTTCTTAAACTGGTCATTCTGAATTCCTATTCTACCGGCTCTTCTTCACCTCCTCCTCCTTGCCTCATACAAGGCCAACAGGAGTACGAGGTACAATTCATCCTGGATTCCAGGTTTTCCCAAGGATCAATCCAGTACTTGGTGCACTGGAAGGGTTTCGGACCCAAAGAAAGGTCTTGGGTTCCTCATCATCATCTCCATACACCCAGACTCCTCCGTCTCTTCCATTTGAGATACCCTGATAAGCCTTCCTGGAGTCGCCCGGAGGTCACTCCTGAGGGGGGTACTGTGTGGATCCACCATTTGCGCCCCTCGTGGCCTGTGCTCCACTCACCTACACCCACGATCGGGTGTCCTGCATCTTCTGCCTCCTGCAGTACATCTCGCGGACCAGCGAATACCAGCGTTCCTTCTAGGGGAACGCGAGGACCACACTCCACTAAATGCCGTTCCTGCTGGTCGCGCCTCCAGGCTTCGCTTGCGCAGTGACGTCAGCATTGCGCAGCACGCACTCGCGCACACGTGCAGAAGCTTCCTCACTGCTCTGTGTAATGGGATACAACTGTGCTGTTTCCAGCAGCCAACCACAGTCCATCTTACTCAGGAGTATGCATCCTCCTCATTGGACTATCTTCCCTATATATGCTCCGCCTCCCCTCTGGCACATCGGCTGAGGATAACCTTGTGGATTATAAGCTCTTCGGAGCAGGGATTCCTTTTCCTAAATGTTACTTTTAAGTCTGAAGCACATCTTCCCTTTGTGTTATTTAGATCTTATTATTTATATGATTGTAACTATTACTGCTGTGAAGCGCTATGTACATTAATGGTGCTATACAAATAAAGACATACTGTACATACATACGTATGTGCGCTGTGTTCACTACAGTCCTGCCTGCTGTCTGTGTCTTTCATGTCTTGCCTTGTCCAGTGCTCCAGACCCTTCTTGATTTTGGATTCCATACTTCTCCACTCCTGACCCAGCTTACCAATGACGATCCGTACCTCTCCGCTCCTGACCTCTGCTTAACCCAGACAATCTGGACCTCTCCCATCCAGACTTTGGCTAAGTACCTGCAACGATCCGTACTTCTCCAATCCAGACCACGGCAAGTATCATTGACTATCCTGACTTTTCCTACCCCGACCCGGCTACCTCGACCAATCTATGTCACGGTAGCTTGTGCAGGGTTATAATATAACACCAAAATCTCTGGGTTGAATTGAATGCGACTAAGATATGATAAATATAGTTTATTCCTTGAAAAAGGTGAACACACAGAATATACAAATAACACACAGAATATGAACACTTACGTGGGAAGGGGCAATGAAGTAATCTGGATCTGGATTAGCAATTCATCAGGCAAGCATGTATCATTCAGATGTTGTAATGAAGACCTTGGGCATAGAGCTTACAATCAGTTATATAGGATTTAAGCCCTATACCCTAACATTGGGTGTGAGGTATTGGTTAACAATTACCTGCACTCAATTACCTTTTGCCAGCTAACGTGGGAAGCACGTTGGTACATGCCCCCAGGTTGCTGGCACATGCGCACAATCCATGATTTGGGGTCTTATTTTCTTAACCCCACACTAAAGAAGTGACGCCTCTGAGTCTGATAGAAGAGGATCTGGACAGGAAAACCTTTGTCTGCAAGTGTGATTTATAACACCTACAGAACCACTCAAGTCCTGCTCTTCTCCGCCCTAGCATATACAATCAGGGTGGGGAGCCTTTGATCAGGGGGCCTGGTATAGATATATGGTCGCCCCCTGAACATTAACATACTGCAGAGCCAGTATCTTTTGCTGGCTTTTATGCCAGACACCAAATACAGTATATTTTCACAATCATATGTAGCCCTCTTTCACCCCCCCCCCCTAAGTGAGATTGGAGTGGGTAGGTGTATCTGACTACTTCTCAGTGTGGTGCGGTACCTGTTTGGCAACCGGGAGAGCTGAGCTTCCGCCACAGGGAACCTGGGGTATGTACTTACACTCGGTGCAGCGCGTCCACTGATGAGGGATCCCAACGGGGTGGAGGTTCCTGTCCTTGTCCCATCAAGGGGATCTCCTGTTGTCTCTCTGCATGCACAAATAAAGAAGCAGTTTTACTCTACACCTGGCTCCCTGGCTGTGCGCCATTCGTTTTTTCCTTCTGCCTATCACTGGACTTCGGATCCCTCATGGCTGGCACGCCTTTCCATCACCCCTGGAGATGACGTGAGTGGGTTCTTCATGGTGTTTAGACTCTTATGGTTAAGTTTAACAGCTGTTATTAAGGACTTACAAGTCTATATATTCACCACCCACTCCCACTGGTATCTCCAGGGTTAAATGTTTATCACTCACTGAACTGAACAGAGTCGTCCTGGGTTTGAGCACCCTATATTTTCTTTATTACTAGCAACCGGGAGAGCTGAGCTTCCGCCACAGGGAACCTGGGGTATGTACTTACACTCGGTGCAGCGCGTCCACTGATGAGGGATCCCAACGGGGTGGGAGTGTGCCCTCACCAGAACAACCATACAGTAAATACACACCGTGTGAATAAACAGTATTTACTGAGCATGAACTGTAACTTTAATAACACTCTCTTTGCATAACATCAAACAATATATGAATAACAGTTAATCACTCTGAATGCATACCATCCCCTCACACACATATCCATCATCACATTCCCCTCAGTCTCTTGAGTGTCCACAACAGTAAAGAAAATGTGTGTGAGGGATAGCGCTTCCCTGTGTTGGGGCCCGGTGGTGCACTTAATGTATACTACCTCCCTGACCAGTCCTGGTCAGGAAAATCCTTGGAACTCAGCAACACCGCAGTGATCCCACGGCGTGCTGCGCTGCTCTCTGCAGGAATGGATGCACACGCTGACTCCCCAGGGAAAATAATCTCCAGCCGGAATGATCCTTGAACACAGTCTCTGATACACGCTGTACTGACTGTCAGGTACTGTCAGACAGAAATCCTCTTGCTCTCTAAATATGATGAAGGAGTCCCTGTCCTAAGGCCAACCCTATACCATACAGCTTCCTCTGGTGTCATAGGGGACTAACTGGGCACTGGGGTATACAGTACCTCTACCCTAGTCCCTGCACGCAGAAGAACTCTCCCTGTAGCTTCTGTCTGATCCCAGACTCTGGCAGCTCACCACGTGCAACTGGCACTGGTGAGATAACACACACTGAACAACTAGAAAGCAACCCCCCTTCTTCCTATGAGGGGCCTCTCACTGACACAGCCAAATAACTGCTGTGGCTGCACTTCAAAGCCACACTGTATCTTCTAGTCAGAGCACACAGCACGGCAGCTGTGCCACTGACTAGACTTTCACACACCTAAGGGCAGGGTCCCTATCTAAGGGGCCTTCCCTAAGAACTTACCCACTAACCTAGTGGGGAGTGGGACCTACCTGGGACCTGGGGGTAACCTGGCCTAGTGTAAGAGCCTTGCTCCTTACACACTTCCTCCCCCTTCCTGCTCCCAGCTCCAACTGCCAAACGTGGTCCCAGCAACATTGTATCCTTCCTCCACAGGAGAAGCTGCAAAACCCTATTTGCTGCTGGCTGCACGTGATGTGGGTGAAAGGGCAATCCCCAGAGGCTGCTGGGAGTTGTTGTCCACTCAGGACCTCTTTAACATTGGAACCGCGTGCGCTATCTTTACTGCGCACGCGCGATCCTGTAATGGCTACCGCGGTGGTAAGGGGGCTAGGGGGAAGCCTGCTACACTCTCCCCGCTTGGGGAACGACGTCACTCAGCATAAGTTTATACAATAAAAATGCAGGGCATGATATGTACAACTTATCACACTTGACTCTAAACCAGCGGTGCGCAAACTGGGGGTCGCGCCCCCCTGGGGGGGTGCAAGATTGTTTAGGGGGGGCGCAGGAAGCAGCGGCGATATTGCCAGTAGCAGAGGAAAAAAAGCCGTCTGCAGCTGCAATTTTTCTTTTGGCCATTAGGTGGCGCTGTGCTCCGCTGTGCTACAGTACACAGCAGCATTTCCTTGCTTCCTGTATCAGCGTGTGTGACATGGGGAGAAGGGGTGAGTGAGACTGGCACATGGGGGGTGAGTGAGACTGGCACATGGGGGGTGAGTGAGACTGGCACATGGGGGGGGAGTGAGACTGGGACATGGGGGGAGTGAGACTGGGACATGGGGGGGAGTGAGACTGGGACATGGGGGGGTGGGGGAGTGAGACTGGGACATGGGGGGGTGGGAGAGTGAGACTGTGGCATGGGGAGGGTGTGAGTGGCATGAGGGGGGTGAGAGTGTGATATGGGGAGGAGGGTGAGAGTGAGTGTGACATGGGGAGGGGGGGTGAAAGAGCTACATGGGGATGGGGATGAGAGAGACACTGGCAGGAGGGAGAGAGACACACAATGGCTGGAGGGAGAGTGTGAGAGAGACACCGGGTGGAGGGAGAAACAATAGCTGGTTGGAGAGTGCAAGAGAGACACTGGAGGGAGAGGCAATGGCTGGAGGGAGAGGCAATGGCAGGAATGAGAGTGAGAGACAATGGAGGGAGGGAGACACTAGGGGGAGGGAGAAAGAGAGAGAGACACACGGGGAGGGAAAGAGAGTGGGGGAGACACTGAGGGGAGGGATAGAGAGGGACTGGAGGGGGAGTGAGAAATACAGGGAGTTGGAGAGATTGGAAGAGGAGTGTGAGACTGGAAGAGGGGAGAGAGTGAGAGACAATGGGTGGAGGGAGAAAGAGACACACTGGCTGGAGGGAAAGAGAGTTGGGGGGATGGAGGGGGAGACACTGAGGGGAGGAATAGAAAGGGACTGGAGGGGGAGTGAGAAATACAGGGAGAGGGAGAGACTGGAAGAGGGGAGAGAGGTCCTGAGAGGTTCTAATGTGGCGGGAAGAGAAAGATTAATAATACAGCAGAAATGGGAACGCTATTAGACAAATATTATAATATTTATTTTTAAGTTATGTAGTTTCAGCTATAAATACTTTTTTTGTAGACGCGTGGCGGGGGCGTTACAAAGCTGGTTCGCCCTCAATGGCTGAACCAGCTCACGTGCACTGACGTCATGTGATTTTGATTACATAAGGCAGGGGGGGCCCGAGAAATTTTATGGATTAAAAGGGGGGCTCGGCATAAAAAGTTTGCTCACCCCTGCTCTAAACAATAGGGTACAGTTAAGTTCACATAAGATAACCGAGGCCAGCTGAGTGTTAGCTGCCTGCTAAGACCATTTGTGGGGTGCCCTAACTGATAATGTGGGGGTACCTCACTTTGACTTTCGTGAGCCTCCGCAAACTCATGGTCAGGTGCAACAGTCACTGGTTCCATACTGCTTCCTCCCCCTGGTGGAAGGAATAGCACAGTGTCTCTTGGCCAGACCTTTACCCGGCCATCTGCATCGCATATGCGGTTTACAGGGAGGCCCTGACCTTTTCCTCATGATGAATAAAACCCATGTTGCGCATGAAGAAGGCAATAGTTACCAGAGTGGCCACAGCACAGTCTTTGCTGTTTCCATCAGTCACTGCTGGGGCAATCCACTCACTTTCTGGGAGCTCGGGAGCGTTGGATCCCAGTCCTGGGACCATTTGGGTTAGAGCGCGCGGGCTCACACTC